>NW_026652282.1:70316040-70371807 GCF_009828535.3 Hylobates moloch
AGAATTTCAAAGTTCTCCCTATGATTTATGAATCCTCAGGGAATTATGATCTCATAATTACATCTGGTTTTGAGTTCATGCTTCCACTAATCTATATCACAGTTTTTTTCTTTTTCTGTCTGACACCCACTCAGCCAGGGAACTGTTCCTTTTCCTTAGTTTTGTCCCAAAGTGCTCATACAAGCAATGAGTAGCAGAGAGAACACTCTACTTGCAATTTGGAACCAAGGAAAGATTGTATGCTGACACAAAATGTGCAATTTAGAACTGAATTTTAGACATGGTTCTTCTTGCAAGTCTTTTGGCCATACTGCCATATGGAATTTTTTGCTGATCATCTTCTTCGATATGCTCCAACATGCTTCTAGATTGCTTAGACCTCTCTCCCTCAAGGCTCTCCTTATAACTCCCTGCTCCTCTGTGTGCCAGACCCCTCCAGTGTTACTTTCCCCAAATGTAATTCTTCTCATTCTATTATACAAAGCAATTTAGTTCCCTTTCCCTTTATTCATTGTATTAGTCTGCTCAGGCTGAAATAACAAAATGTCACAGAATGGGTGGCTTATAAAACAGTCGCTTATTTCTCACTGTCTGGAGGTCTGAAGTACAAGATCAAGGTTCTGGCATTGTTGATTTTCTTGAGGCCTCTCTCCTTGGTTTGCTGACAGCCTCTTTGTCACTGTATCTTCAGTGGCTTTTTCTCTGTGCACATGCTCCTGAAGTCTCTTTCTCTTCTAATACGGATGCCAGTCCCATTCAATTAGGGCCTCGCCCTTACGACTTCATTTAACCTTAATTACCCCCTTGAAGGCCTTATCTCAAAATAGAATGACTTTATCAGTTAGGGATTAAAATATATAAATACAATTTATTCCATGACACTCATTTTAAGGCCTACTATTTTGTATTTAAATTCAAATTAGTATACTCTGCAAAACATAGGTTCACGTATGTTGGGGGCTGACCTTTCAGAAGCACAGATTAGTAGACACTTTGAGATTTCAATTTCTTCGTTATCTCTCTATCTCCCTCTCTCTTTCTCTCTCTCTGTCTCTCTCTCTTCATTTTGGATATAGCATAATAGGCTGAATAATGGCCACCCAAAAATACCAATCCTTAACCTCACTGAGGAGCCTGAAAATCCAGATCACAGGAGAAGGATTTAACTTTACCTAGAGCCAAAACAAATTTAGACAGCCAAATGAAATATAAAAGTAGTAGAAGCTGTGGGAAGAGCCCTTTAGGCACTCCTGGCCCCTAAGGAAGCCCAAGGAACTATTTCTGACTTTATCGCACAGGGGTCCTTGAGGAGGGCGGCCAGTGGAACTGGGAAAAGACCACAGAGAGAAGGAAAATTCCAGCTGAACTTTGTAGTAATTTTGACTGAGCACAAATTTTCCAGGGCAGAATCTGGGGGCATGGGGGCAAACAGAAAGTGCAAATAGGAGCATAGAAGCTGCGACCAGGAGGGCAAAATCTGAAAGCTCTGCTTGCGTTCTTGAAGGTAAGTTTGTAGCCTGGGGCAAGTTCCCAGCCCAGCTCACCAGCTGCCTGGATATAAACTCAGTGCTGTTGGGGAAGCACAGTGGGAGTGAGACTGGCCTTGTTGGCTGTGTGAGAGCTGGGTGAGGTCTGTCACTGCCATCTTTACCCCATTTCCCTGGTGACCTGTATGATACAGCAGAGGCAGCCATAATTCCCCTGGGAACATAACTCCATTGGTCTGAGAAACACACTCCCATCCCCCACAGTGGCCACAGCTAGACTCACCCAAGGAGAATCTGAGCTCAGACACACCTAAACCTGCCCCCACCTAATGTTCTTTCTCTATGCACCCTGGTAGCCAAAGAAAAAAGACATAATTTCTTGGTAGCTCTATGGCTCCACCCAGTGCCTGAGAAACCAGAGTACTTATCCAGATGATCCTAAGGCAAGCTTGTATCTTCCCTATGCTACATCAGCAGATGCTCTCTTGAAAGTGCCACCTCCTGGCTACAGGCCAGCCAATACAAACCATTACAGCAACTCATAAAAGAGCAACCTTGCCACAAGAAAGGAGAAAACAACAGCTAACTCCTCTGCTTGTAACATCCTGGCTAACCAGAGGTCCTGAGTCTGTCTGTCAATGTGACAACTTTACTGCCAGCACAACCAGCATTCAAGAAAACCAGCACACGAAATAGAACAACAACCAAGATCCTACACACAGTCTACCTCAGTCCCATTACCTCCACTGCAGCAGGTGCTGGTATCCACAGCTGAGAGACCTGAAGACGGATCACATTACAGGACTCTTTGCAGACACTCCCCAGTACCAGCCCAGAGCCCATAAGCTCTGCTGGATGGCTAGACCGAGGAGAGAAATAATAATCACTGCAGTCCTGCTTGTAGGAAGCCACATCCCTAGGGGAAGGAGGAGAACACCACATCAAGGGAACACCCTTGTGACAAAAGAATCTAAATAGCAGCCCTTGTCCTCAGATGTTTCCTCTGACATAGTCTACCCAAATTAGAAGAAACCAGAAATACAATTCTGATAATATTACGAAACAAGATTATTTAACACCACCGAAATATTACACTAGCTCACCAGCAATGGATCCAAGTCAAGAAGACATCTCTGAATGGTTAGAAAAAAAAATCAGCTCAATTATTAAACTACTTAAGGAGACAGCAGAGAAAGGTGAATACCAAGTTAAAGAAATTTTTTAAACGTTACAGGATATGAATGGAAAAATTTCTAGAGAAATAGATAACATAAATAAAAAACAATTAAAAACCTCTGGAAAAGAAGGACACACTTAGAGAAATGTGAAATACGCTAGAAAGTCTCAACAATAGAATTAAACAAGTAGAAGAAAGAACTTCCCAGCTCAAAGACAGGACTTTTGAATTAACCCAATTCAAAACAGACAAAGAAAAAAAGAATTTTTTTTAATGAAAAAAGCCTCCAAAAAGCTTGGGATTATGATAATGACCAAGCCAGAATAATTGGTGTCCCTGAGGAAGAAGAAAAATCTAAATGTTTGAAAAACATTTGAGGAAATAATTGAGGAAAACGTCCTTGGCTTTGCTAGAGATGTAGACAACTAAATACAAGAATCTCAAAGAACACCCTAGAAATTTGTCACAAAAAGATCATCGCCTAGGCACATAGTCATCAGGTTATCCAAAGTCAAGATGAAGGAAAGAATCTTAAAAGCTGTGAGGAAAATGCATCAGGTAACCTATTAAAAAAATCAAATTAACAGCAGATTTTTCAGCAGAAACCCTATAAACTAGAAGGGATTGGGGGTCCTATCTTTATTTTTAAATTATTTATTTTATATATTTACCTTTCTAGCAGAGTCTTGCTCTGTTGCCCAAGCTGGAGTGCAGTGGCATGATCTTGGTTCACTGCATCCTCCACCTCCTGGATTCAAGGGATTCTCATGCCCCTGCCTCCAGAGTAGCTGGGATTGCAAGTGTGCACCACCACGCCTGGCTGATTTTTGTATTTTTTAGCAGAGATATGTTTTCAACATGTTGGGTAGGCTGGTCTTGAATTTCTGGCCTCAAGTGATCCACCTGCCTCAGCCTCCCAAAGTGCTGAGATTACAGGCATGAGCCACCATGCCTGGCTTGGGGTCTTATCTTTAGCCTCCTTAAACTAAACAATTATCAGCTAGGAATTTTCTATCCAGTGAAAGTAAGCTTCATAAGTAAAGAAGAAAATATACAGTCTTTTTAGGCAAATAAATACTGAGAGAATTCACCACTACCAAGTTAGCACTACAAGAGCTGATAAAAGGAGCTCTAAGTCTTGAAACAAAACTTTGAAATACACCAAAACAAAATCTTCTTAGAGTATAAATCTCACAGGATCTATAAAACAATAACACAATTTAAAAAAACAAGGTTTTCAGGTAACAAATAGCAAGATGAATAGAATAGTACCTCACTTCTCAATACTAATGCAGAATGTAAGTGGCCCAAATGCCCTACTTAAAATATACATAATGGCAGAATAGATAAAAATTTACCAACTAAATATGTGTTATCTTCAAGGGCCTCACCTGACATATAAGGGCACATATAACCTTAAAGTGGTGGAAAAAGATATTCCATGAAAATAGACACCAAAAGTGAGCAGGAGTAGCTATTCTTATATCAGACAAAACAGATTTTAAAGTAACAACAGTTTAAAAAGACAGAGACATTATATAATAATAAAATATGTAGTCCAACAGGAAAATATCACAATTCTAAATATATACGCACCAAACACTGGAGCTCCCAAATTTATAAAACAGTTACTACTAGACCTAGGAAATGAGATAGATGGCAACACAATGATGGTGGGAGACTTCAATATTCCACTGACAGCACTCGACAAGTCATCAAGACAGAAAGTCAACAAAGAAATCATAGATGTAAACTATACCCTAGAACAAATGGACTTAACAGATATTTACACAGCATTCTACCCAACAACTACAGAATATGCATTCTATTCATCAGCACATGAAACATTCTCCAAGATAGACCATATGATAGGCCACAAAATAAATCTCAACAAATTTAAGATAATCGAAATTATAGCAAGTACTCTCTCAGACCACAGTGGAATAAAACTGGAAATCAACTCCAAAAGGAACCCTCAAAACCATATAAACAGATGGAAATTAAATAACCTGCTCCTGAATGATCATTGGGTCAACAATGAAATCAAGATGAAAAGTAAAAATTATTTGGAATGAATGACAACAGTGACACAACATATCAAAACCTTAGGGATACAGCAAAAGCAGTGCTAAGAGGAGAGTTCATAGCATCAAATGCTTACATCAAAAAGTCTGAAGAGCATAAATTAATAATCTAAGGTCACACCTCAAGGATCTAGAGAAACAAGAAGAAACCAAATCCAAACTCAGCAGAAGAAAAGAAATAACCAAGATCAGAGCAGAACTAAATAAAATTAAAACTAAAAAAGAAGATAAATGAAGCAAAAAGCTTGTTCTTTGAAAAGGTAAATAAAATTGATAGACCATTAGCAAGATTAAGAAAAGAAGAGAGTAAATCCAAATAAACTCAATTGGAAATAAAACAGGAGATATTACAACTGATACCGCAGAAATACAAAAGATCATTCAAGGCTACTATTAACAACTTAATGCACACCAACTAGAAAACCTAGAGGAGATGAATAAATTCATGGAAACATACAACTCTCCTAGATTAAACCAGAAAGAAATAGAAACTCTGAAGAAACCAATAACAAGCAGTGAGAATGTAATGCTAATAAAAAAAAATTGCCAACAACAAAAAAGTCCAAGACAAGATGGATTTAACAGCTGAATTCTATCAGAGATTAAAAAAAATTGGTACCAATCCTGTTGACACCATTCCAAAAGACAGAGTAAGAGGGACTTCTCCCTAAATCATTCTATGAAGCCGGTATCACACTAATACCAAAACCAGGAAAAGACATGAAAAAAGAAAACTACAAACCAATATCCCTGATGAACATAAGTGCAAAAATTCTCAATAAAATACTAGCTAACTGAATCCAACAGCATATTAAAAAGACAATCCACCATGATCAAGCGGGTTTCATACAAGGGATGCAGGGATGGCTTAACACATACAAGTCAATAAATGTGATACACCACATAAAGAGAATTTAAAACAAATATCGTATGATTATCTCAATACATGCAGGAAAGGCATTTGACAAAAATTCAGCATCCCTTTATGATTAAAACCCTCAGAAAAATCTGTGTTGAAGGGGCATACCTTAAGGTAATAAAAGCCATCTATGGCAAACCCACAGCCAAAATACTGAATAGGGAAAAGTTGAAAGCATTCTCCCTGACAGCTGGAACAAGACAAGGATGCCCACTTTCACCACTTCTATTCAACATAGTACTGGAAGTCCTAGCTAAAGCAATCAGACAGGAGAAAGAAATAAAGGACATCCAAATCAGTAAAGAGGAAGTCAAACTGTCGCTGTTCACTGATGATATGATTGTATACCTAGAAAACCCTAAAGACTCATCCAAAAAACTCCTATAACTGATAAAGTGAATTCAGCATAGTTTCAGGATACACAATTAATGTACAAAAATCAGTAGCCCTGCTATACACCAACAGTGACCAAGCTGAGACTTAAATTAATAACTCAACCTCTTGGCTGGGCATGGTGGCTCATGCCTGTAATCCCAGCACTTTGGGAGGCTGAGGTAGGCGGATCACCAGGTCAGGAGATTGAGACCATCCTGGCTAACATGGTGAAACCCTGTCTCTACTAATAATACAAAAAATTAGCCAGATGTGGTGGTGGGCACCTGTAGTCCCAGCTACTCGGGAGGCTGAGGCAGGAGAATGGCATGAACCCTGAAGGTGGAGCTTGCAGTGAGCCGAGATTGCACCACTACACTCCAGCCTGGGTGACAGAGCGAGACTCCGTCTCAATAAACAAATAAATAAATAGAAACTCAACTCTTTTACAATGGCTACAAAGAATATAATAAAATACCTAACCAAGGAGGTGAAAGACCTCTAAAAGAAAAACTACAAAATGCTGCTAAAAGAAATTATAGATGGTACAAACAAAGGAAACACATCCCATGCTCATAAAAGGGTAGAATCAATATTGTGAAAATGGTCATACTGCCAAAACCAACTACAAATGTAATGCAATTCCCATCAAAATAGCATCTTCATTCTTCACAGAACTAGAAAAAAAATCCTAAAATTCATGTGGAACCCTAATAGAGCCCACATAGCCAAGGCAATTCTAAGCAAAATGAACAAATCTAGAGGCATCACATTACCAGACTTCAAACTATACTACAAGGCTATAGTCACCAAAACAGCATGGCACTGCATAAAAATAAGCACCTAGATCAATGGAACAGAATACAGAACCCAGAAATAAAGCCAAATACTTACACCTAACTGATTGTTGACAAAGCAAACAAAAACATAAAGTGGGGAAAGAACACCCTATTCAACAAATGGTGCTTGGATAATTGGCAAGCCACATGTAGAAGAATGAAATTAGATCCTCATCTCTCACTTTATACAAAAATCAAGATGCATCAAAGCCTTAAATCTGAGACCTGGAACCATAAAAATTCTGGAAGACAACATCAGAAAAGCCCTTCTAGACATTGGCTAAGGCAAAGATTTCATGACCAAAAACCCAAAAGCAAATTCAACAAAAACAAAAATAAATAGACAGAACTTAGTTAAACTAAAAACTTCTGTATAGCAAAAGAAATAATCAGCAGAATAAGCAGACAACCCACAGAGTGGGAGAAAATCTTTGCAAACTATTCATCCAACAAAGGAGTAATATCCAGAATCTACAAGGAACTCAAACAAGTTAGCAAGAAAAACAAAATCCCATCAAATGTGGGATAAGGACATGAATAGACAATTCTCAAAAGCAGATATACAAATGACCACTAAACATATGAAAAAAAGGCTCAACATCACTAATTATCAGGGAAATGTAAATGAAAACCAGAATGTGATACCACCTTACTCCTGCAGGAGTGACCATAATTTAAAAACATCAAGGAGTAGTAGATGTTGGCATGGATGTGGTAAAAAGGGAACACTTTTACATTGCTTGTGGAAAGTAAACTAGTACAACTACTATGGAAAACAGTGTGGAGATTTCTTAAAGAACTAAAAGTAGACCTGCCATTTGTTCCAGCAATCCCACTCTTGGATATTTACCCAGAGGAAAAGAAATCAATATATGAAAATGTTATAGCAGCACAATTCACAGTTGCAGACATATGGAACCAGCCCAAATGCCCATCGGTCAACCAGTGGATATATACACCATGGAATACTACTTAGTCATTAAAAGGAATGAATTAATGGCATTCACAGCAACCCTGATGGAGTTGGGAATCATTATTCTACATGAAGTAATTCAGAAATGGAAAACCAAACACTGTATGTTCTCACTTATGAGTGGGAGCTAAATTATGAGAATGCAAAGGCATAAGAATGATACAATGGATTGTGGGGACTCGGTGGGGGGAAGGGTGGGGGAGGAGAGAAGGATAAACGATTACACATTGGGTACAGTGTACACTGCTCCGGTGATGGGTGCACCAAAATCCCAGAAATAGCCACTAAAGAACTTATCCATGTAAGCAAACACCACCTGTTCCCCAAAAACCTATTGAAATAAATGAAAAAAAATTGAAGATTGAAGTGATATAGCCACATTCAAAAGCATACCAACAGCCACAAGAAACTGAAAGAGCCAAGAAAAGAATTCTCTCCTGAAGCCTGCGAAAGGAACAAGCCCTGCTAACACCTTGATTTCAGCCCAGAGATACTGATTTTGGACTTCTGATCTCCAGAATTGCATGAGAATAAATGTGTGTTGTTTTAATCTACCAAGTTTGTGATAATTTGTTATAGAAGTAACAGGAAACTAATACCGATGGGAAGAGAATAAAAACAAAATCTTTAACTGATAGGAACTTATACTACCACCAACCCCCTCCCTCACTATACATACCTTAGGAGGCAGGGGCTATATTCGAGGTGGAGTTTAAAGAATTTGTTTAAATAATTTGCTCACTCTGCTACACATACATTATCTCATTCAATTATTATCACAATATTTTGAGGGAAGAAGTTTGATACCACTTAAATTGATAAAGAAACCAACATTGGGAAAGTATAAATAATTTGCCAGAGAGCGCACAGCTAGTAAGTGACAGAACCAGGATTTAAATTTAGAAGAAGAAAGGTCAAGGTATTACGTTAATCTGTAAGCGTATATTAAGGTAGTATCATCAAGTAGAAACTTTCCTAAGCTTTATGAAACATCTTGGATTTTTTTTTTTAGTGGCTTTCTTTCATGAATGTTGACATTGCCACTTGTACAGCAGACACGATAGTATTGAAACTTCCAGACTGAAAGCTTGCATCCAATTTTTAAACTGTAAACTCAAAGAATCACGTAGAAATTAAATTATCTTAGAAGCATGTTCAGGAATGAAATAATGCCATAACAGTGATTATGACACAATATTGCAACTCAAGCATTGTAAATTCTGTGTGTGGGGAGTTGGGGTGTGCAATTAACATTAAAATAACTTACTATATTACAAAGTAGTTTATACGTTATATGATGCAAGATTATAATCCATGTGATAGATTTCTATCCCCTCTTCTCTTTCTGTCTCTCAAGGTGTTTTCTCTTAATATCTCCTGTGGGTATGGGTAGGGGTAGGAGTAGGAATATAAACATGTTGTTTCCTAATTAGTGTACAACATATTTGACACCTTAGAATGAACCATTTTTTCCTAAGTCCCACTTGGCTTGTATGACGTATTTGAATATTTTAAACATTAGATGAACTATTAATTCTGACTTTGTTATACTAAAAGATCTTTGTCTATTCCTGCTCTGTAATTGACAGTGAGAGAAGCCAGGAGCAATTGCTTCTCCCAAATCCCTCATTTTATTTCCTAAACTACAGAAAAAAATGTCAGGGACAATACCATTTTACCTCATCATAATAGGTGAAATAAGGGATCAGGTTCTTGAAAGTGTTCAGGGAGGAAGTTGAATTTTGAACAATAATTTTGAATTTTGAACTGAGTTTTATTGACAGAGGGAACAGTGTTAAAAAAGGCACAAATATGAGGCATTGCTGGGAAAACATGATCTTCGCTGTGTTTAGAAATAGATGAGAGAGACTCCAATGAGAATAAAATGTGGAAAAGCAACGTATATTTTAATAAGGGTGACAAATTTCGAGGTCAGTAAAACATCATTTCCTTTTTGACAGGGTCACTACACAGGTTGGTGATACATATGTTATAGATAAAGAATACCTAGATTTCATCAAGGTGTTTGATAAGGTCCTGGGATAACCTGATCTGGATAATATCATTGCCTAGTAGGTTAATAACTGGAAGACCATTACCAAAAAGTGATGATTCGTGGATTGGTTAAATCTAGAGTAAGGTATACTAGAAGTCATAAAGGTCAGACTTATGAAAGACTTGGAAAGAAAGCCAAAAGGCAGAATGAAAGAATTAGGATTCAAAAAGCTACTCTACAGGTGGAACAGATGAAGTTTAATGAAATTAAGCAAAGCATGCTACATTTTCCTTGATGTATTCATGTTTTTAAACATTTATGGATCATGTATTATATATTAGGCACTAGGCTAAGTGGTGGGGATACAAAGAAAAAAAAGACCCAGTTCCCCAAGGAGCTCACAGTCTCACTAAGGGAAGCAGATAAATAAATTTTGTCAGTACCGTAAGATGAACATTATGATAGAGGTAAACACAGAGTGCTACAGGAAGACAGAGAAAGGACAAGTAAATGAAAATGTTTTTCATGAGGATGTGATGTTTCAGTTGAATTTTAAAGAAAATAAACAGGATCTGAAGAAACAGAGATGATATTTTAGGTAGAGAAAAGCTAAAGTAGTTGAAACAGTAAAATATATTTTAAGAACCCCAAGTGATAAGGTCTGACTATAAAAATGTATGGGTATTCAAGAGTAATACAGAAATAAAAGTGGGTTATGAGATCCCTGAAGATGACATCAAGATGTACCTACTTCAGTGCCCTCAGCAACCAATACAGAACCTGGAGCAGAATAGGGCCCCAGGAAATATTTTTGAATGGATAAATTAATGAACAGCATGTATTATACACAAAGGACCTTAGATGTTAAATTTGAGAGCTTATATACCCAAATAAAAAGAAATCATTATATCAAAAAGATACCTGTACCTGATCATTATATCAAAAAGTACCTGCTATGTTTATAGCAGTACTATTCACAATGCAAAGATGTGGAATCAATGTACATGTCCATAAACAGATGACTGGAAATGTAATGTACACACACACACAAATGTATACATATATATGTTTATATATAAATAAATAAATATATATATACACACACACACACATAAATACCATGGAATACTACTTAGCCATAAAAAAGAATAAAATAATGTTTTTTGCAGCAACATTGATGGAAAGGGAGTCCATTGTCTTAAGTAAAATAACTCAGACAGAGAAAATCAGATAATGCATATTCTCACTTATAAGTGGGAGCTAAATAATGTGTACACGTGGATATAGAGTGTAGAATAATAGACATTGGAAATTCAGAAGGGTGAGCAAGTGGGAGGATGAGGGATGAGAAATTACTTAATGGATACAATGTACATTATTTGGGTGTTGGTTACACTAAAAGCCCAGACTTCACCACTATGCAATACATTCATGTAACAAAACTTCACCCGTACACCCTAAATGTATTAAAAAAAAATAGAGTGATATGATTACATTTGTGTTTTAGAAATCCCACTCTGGCAGCAGTGGGACAAATGCATTACAGAGGAGATAAACTAAAGGCAGATAGGTTACTGTTATAATTCAATTAATAAACTAGGGCTATAGGAGTTAAAAAGAAATTATTTAGGCAGATAATAAGGGTAAGAAAGTCCTTGGTAAGGTTTTCCTTTTAATGAAAAGCAGTCCCCAAATCATTTTCTTTTCTAACAAAGAGAGATCTGTAAAATTGAGCTGCAGACATACACAAACAAGCTGGAAGCTTGCACAGATGAATGCTGGCAGTTGTGCCAATAGGAAAAGACTACCTGGAACTAGGCACGATAAAAATGGCGGCTCCATCTTCCCCTCTCTTTGCTAGCCATGTGTACAGTAAGGAGCAGACAAGTCGGCACTGGCCAAGTGGAAAGCCCATTTGCATAATAAGATTAGGGTGGGGCAACCAGCCTCCCCAACATGCTATGTAAACGTCACACCTGGTTGAACCAATCTGTAGGCCCTACATAAATCAGACACCACCTCCTGAAGCCTGCCTATAGAATCTGCTGCAGTATGCCGCAGGCTGCTCTCCTCTCTCCTTTCTTCTGCCTATTAAACTTTTTGCTCCTTAACCTCCTACACGTGTTCATGTCTTTCATCTTCTTGGCGTGAGAATATGAACCCTGGGTATTTACCCCAGACAAGTATGTCACTTCATTAGCATGATCTAACTCACTAAGGAGGTGACGATGGAGCTGTAATTGTTGAATCAACAATATTTGGTAATTGATTACTTATGGGAATTAAGTGAGAGTGGAAAATCAAGATTGGGGGAGTTTGAAAGAAAAAGTAAAATTTCATGTGAGTAAAAACTGTTTAGGTTGTGCATAAAGGATGCCTTGATGTGTTTGGAGCCCAGTTAAAGTTGAAGAACATGAATATCTGGTGGTATCAATCAGCATGACTGCATGCTTTCCTCCAATGGGGTCTAGCAGCTCAGGAATAAGAACAGAGTTTGAATAGTTTGATTTTTTTCAAGATTTTAGTTTTTTCATTGGGGTAAATGGAAAAGAATGGTGGTATAAAATAATTAGTCCCATTTCTCTGCTCCCGTTTCAGCAAAAATTCTTGAATGAATTGTCTATACTCACTGTCTTCATTTCCTCTCTTTCAATTCTCCCTTAAACCTTCTCCAATAGGCCTTTTGTCCCTACCCACTCACTGAACTGCTCTTGTCAAGGTCACCATATGGTTAAACCCAATAATCAATATTCATTCCCCAATTTACATAACAAGTTAATATCATTTGGTATATTTGTTCAATCCCTCCTTTTTGACATACTTTCTTCATGTTGCTCCCAGCCTCTCCCAGAAACCAGGTTCTCCTGGTTTTCCTTCAACTTTGCTAGACACTCTTATTTATCACCCTGACCTCTAAATTTTTCAGAGTCCTAGGTCCTGGAACATCTTCTCTTTTCTATTTATATCTGTTTCCTTGGGGAGCTCATCCAGTTGCATGGCTTTAAATATCATCTATATCCTTATGATTCTCAAATTTATATCTCTAGCCTACACCTCTTCCCTGAATTCCAGACTTAAATATCCAGTTTACCGTTAGACATCTCCACTTGGATATATTATAGGTGTGTTAGGGCATTTTTGCATTGCTATAAAAAATAACTGAGGCTGATAACTTATAAGGAAAAAAGGTTAATTTTAGTTCATGGTTCTGCAGGCTGTACAGGAAGCATGATGCCAGCATCTGCTTCTGGTGAGGACCTCAGGAAGCTTAAAATCATAGTGGCAGGCAAAGAGGAACCAGCATGTCACACAATGAGAGAAGGAGGAAGAGAGAGAAGAGGAGGTCCCAGACTCGTTTAAACAACCAGATCTCATGTGAACTGAGTGAGAACTCACTTATCACCAAATGGATGGTGCTAAGCAATTCATGAGGGATCTACCCCCATGATCCAATAACCTCCCATTAGGCCTCAGCTCCTACAGTAGGAATCATATTTCAACATGAGATTTGGAGAGGACAAACATCCAAACCATAATATCCTGCCTCTGGCTCCCCAAATCTCATGTCCTTCTCATATTGCAAAATACAATCATGCCTTCTCAATAGACCTCAAAAGTCTTAACTCATCCAAGCATTAACTCAAATGTCTCAAGTCTAGAGCCTCATCTAAAGATAATTCCCTTCCACCTGAGAGCCTATGAAATCGAAAACAAGTTATTTATTCCCAAGATACAATGGTGGTATAGGCTTTGGGTAAATATTCCCATTCCAAAAAGGATAAATCACCCAAGAGAAATGAGAAATAGGCCTCACACAAGTCTGAAACCTAGCAGAGAAGTCATTAAATCATAAAGCTCCAAAGTAACTTTTTATTCCATGTCCCACATCCAGGGCACATTGGTGTAAGGGCTGGGCTCCCAAGGCATTGGGCAGCTCCACCCCCATGGCTTTGCTGGATGCAGCCTATGCAGCTGCTACTATGGGTTGGAGTCCAGTGCCTGTATCTTATCCAGGCTGAGGATGCACCCTGCCATTGGCTCTACCATTCTTGGGCCTAGATCGTGGCAGCCCTCTACCCATAGCTCCACTAGGCAGTGCCCTGATTGGGACACTGTATATGGGCTCAAACACGTTTCCCCTCCACATTACCCTAGTAGAGGCTCTCTGTGGGGGCTCTGCCCCTGAGACAGGCTTCTGCCTGCGCATGCAGGCTTTCCAATACATCCTTGAAATCTAGGTGGAAGCTGTCAAGCCTGTTTTACTCCCGCATTCTGTGCACCTGAAGGTTTAACACCATGTGGAAGCCACCAAGGCTTATGGCTTGCACCCTCCAGAGTAATGGCCAAACCTATACTTGGGCCCCTTTGAGCCAAGGCTGGAACCACAGTGGTCAGGGTGGGGGAAGTAGTGTCCTGAGGCTGCACAAGAATGGAGGGACCTTGGCCTTGCCCCTGAAACAATTATTTCCTTCTAGGCCTCTGAGTGTGTAATGGGAGGGGTTGTCCCCAAGATTTCTGAAATGGCTTTGAGGTCTTTTCCCATTTTCCTGGGTATTAGTATTTGGCTCCCTTTTAGTCATACTAACCTTTCCAGCAAGTGGTTGCTCCACAGAATGCTTGAATTCTTTCCCTACCACAGGGCCAGGCTGCAAATCTTTCAAGCTTTTATGCTCTGCTTATCTTTTAAATATAAGTTCCAAATTTAAGTCATTATTTGCTCTCATGTCTTATCTAGATTGTTAGAATCACCCAGGCCACATCTTGAATGCTTTGCTGCTTAGAAATTTCTTCTGCCAGATACCCTAGGTCATCACTCTTAAGTTCAAACTTCACAGGCCCCTACAATATAAACACAATGAAGCCAAGTTCTTTGATAGGGCATAACAAAGGTGACCTTTACTCCCATTCCCAATAACTTCCTCATTTCCATCTGAGACCTCTTTAGTCTGGCCTTCACTGTCCATATCTCTATTAGCACTTTGGTCACAACCATTTAACCAGTCTCTAAGAAGTTCCTTACTTTCCCTCATGTTCCTGTATTCTTCTGTGAACTGTAAACTCTTCCAGCCTCTGTACATTACCCAGTTCCAAAGCTGCTTCTACATTTTCAGGTAACTTTATAGCCACGCTTCACTCCCTGGTATGAATTTTCTGTGTTAGGCAACTTTGTGTTTCTATATAGAAATACCTGAGCCTGGGTAATTTATAAGAAAAAAAGGTTTATTTTGGCTCATGGTTCTGCAAGCTATATGGAAAGCATGGTGCCAGCATATGATTCTGGTGACGGCCTCAGGAAGGTTTCAATCATGGCAGAAGATGAAGGGGAGCTAGCATGTTACATGGCAAGAGAGGGAGCAAGACAGAGAGCGGTAAGTTCTCAGACTCTTTTAAGCAACCAGATCTCATGTTAACTGAGTGAGAATTCACTTGTCACTAAGGGGATAGTGCTAAGCTATTCATGAGGGATCCACCCCATGATCCAATCACTTCCTACCAATCCCCACCTCCAATATTGGTAATCACATTTCAACATGAGATTTGGAGGAGACAAACATCCAAACTATATAAGTAAGTAGTTTAAAATTAACGTATTCGAAAACAGTTCCAGAGGCTCTTAACACTTTTACCTTCCCTCAAATTCTTGCTCCATCAACAGTCTTTTGCATCTCAGTTAATGGCAATGCTGTTATTCCTGTTCCAGACCAACACCTATTTATAGTTCTTGACTACATTTTCCCACAACCCAAATTTATATTCTCTATCTCCTTCCCTTCCTTTCTCCCTCATACATTCTCTTTATGATTAAGTCTCTAGGTTTCTGTCACATACATTATGTCTCTAACACCATCTCCCACTATTTTCCCTCGTACTTACTACACTCCAGCTAGAATATCTTTTCTCTGTCCTTTGAACATGTTAGGAATGTTCCTATTGCAGTACCGTTAAACTTTCTGTTCCCTCTCACTGGAGCACTCTTCCCACAGACATGCTCATGGATTGCTCCCTCATAGCTTTTCCATATAGCAATTCCTTCTCTTAATGTCTCAGGATATTTGCATGTTTTTTCAAAATTCTTAATTCTGAGAAACAAATAGTCAAGAAGTTGAGAAGGGTGAGAAAATATTTAATTCCCCTGTGACAAAGCTTAATGAAATAAAGAGACATAACTGGTAGGGAGAAATACACTGATATCAAGGCAAAAGCAGGAAATGCTGATATGTGGAGTTGAAGGTTGATGCTGACATTTCTCAGTACAGGACAAGAGCACATAAGAGAAAAAAAAGCCACAGTCTAATCAGTCAGTCTTGCTTATGGCTGTTGTCATAATTGTGTTTGTGGCCCTGTCTACAGCAAATGGTTAGTCATTCCAGCAAATAAAATAAATATTAATAAGTTTAAACATGTACAGATCCTATTGGTGGAATTCCAATAAATAACTAGTCTTACAAGCAACATAAGTTTATACCTGGCAATTTCAACATGTGATTCTGTGTAGTGCTGCTAACCTTGCTAGGTGGACCTGAATGCCATGCCATTCAACTATTACCCAATAATCTTCACTGGCATTTTCCAGTATTGGGATATTTGCCACAGAGTATAGGTGTTTTGGTCAATACTTCAACAGAAGAGATACAGGGAGAAGAAACTTGACTAAAATCTGAAATAGCGAAATTAATGTTGATCTCAATGGCAAAACCAAAATCAGGCAAACAGACAAAATACACTGGTCATTGAAAAAGGAAATGAGTTTATATGAATCAACATGTATCCGATGCCTACTTGAAGATCTTTTTAGATGCACTCTTAAAAATTTGACCAATATCAAAGCATGACATTTTTCTATTTCTGGAATATTTGTCATAAAACAAAAATCAAGATAGAGTAGTTAATGTAATCTATGTTTGTAATTTATTTTAAAAATGCTATCTTTAAAGTACTAAATATTTGTGTCATCATCTTTCAAGTTTTTAAATAATTTTTATTTGACATTTTTTGTGTTAATGGTCCCTTCTTTTAACATTACCAATTATCTATTTGAAATATATAAACTTTACACAATATATTGGTTCATAATAATAATAATAACCCATGCATGTATGATTATATTGGTTTTTATTTTGCAGAAAGGCTCTGAAATTTTTAGTATCAGAGAAAAATTATTTATACATTATTATGGTAATTCATAAAAACACACAAGAAAAGTGTTATGAAAAATACTATCTTATGATTTTTTGAATTTCTGAGAATCCCCAGGAATTTCAATTTATTCATCTGGACTCCAAAGACTAATATGTATCAGGAATTTGAAATCACTACTCTCTTACTTCCTTTAAGTCATCCTTAAATGTCACCTTATCAAAAATCTCTTTTTAGGAGTACATTCTCCCAGTACCGGCACTCCATATACCTCTGTCTCTGGTTTTCTCCACAGCACTTAGCATTTCCTGATATATTGTCATTTGTTTATGTTTTAATTGTTTGTTTCTTTTCATAAGAATGCAAGCTCTATGAAGGTGTGGATTTTTACCTTCACTGCTATGTACAAACAGTGCTTACCATATAGATAGTAGTCACACTTAAAATATTTGTTTAATCAATAAATAATAGATTATTGGATTTAGACCAGATAGAGAAGGAAGTGAATGTGCAAGTGAGCTGATCAATAGTGACCCACATCCAGGGAAAGGGGGTCCCAGTAGAAGCTTAGATGAGGTGATAATAAATGAAGGAGATGACCGGAAGAATAAAAAATCATAGTCTGAACATGGAGTACTGGAGCTTAAATTTACAGAGATGAATTTTCAAGATTTAAGGTATAGTAATAGAAATTTATGACTTTGAAAATGAAAATCTTTGGTGTTGAGGTGATCAAGGGTACTGGTAAAGCTAAATTGTTAATTGGAATAATTACATAAATATTGAGTTTGTCCTGGATGATGTCTAGAAAAGATGTGGAGAGAGATTTGATGATCCCAAGTACTAATGTCCTCAGTGAATGTGGAAATTGCCCAGAAAGTCTAAGGAAGACAGTAATGAGGAGAGATTAGAGGTAGTATAATTAGATAACATGATTTTCAGAGGGAGTTCTTTTAATACGAAAGTAGAGAAACAATAATAGCTTTAAAATGACTATTTGTTTAATTTCTACCATGTGCGCAAAGTAAGGTACTAGGTGTTTTATATCCATTATGTCATAAAACCCTTAAAATAGCCTCTGATAGTATCCAAGACTTTCTTCTAGACTGCTGAATAGCTACAGCTTTCTTAAGTACTGACTAGCTTCTTGGGTGTAAATATGGTCAGGAATATGGAGGAAGCAGTGGGAATGAAATCCATGGTTATTGCAGTAGGAGGTCATGTGGGTGGAGAAATACAGGCAAGTCTTAGACATGAATTTTTCTGCGGTTAGATTAGATAAAGACAACAGCAGTGTTTTCAGCGGGAGATGGCACATAGGAAGTATTTCTCAAGTATACATTCTGTTTGAGCATAGGTCTGTGTGTGATCGGTGGACTTTATGTGTACTTGGACTTTAGGAACTTAAATCATGCCCTCCAAAACTAGAATACAAATGGTGGCAATGTATCGAGAAGTAGGATGGTGGTGGCTAGTGAAGACCAGGAGTCAGTGTACGGGATGAAGTTTGCCTTTTGTATGAGGGCATCAACCACCCTTAATGGACAGTTTTGTATACAAGTATGTGGGGAAAATGGGTGGGTTGATGAGGCCAAGCTGACAAGTCAGGCATCAAATCTAGACCCACGATATGTTCCCAAAACACTGAGAGTCCAGTAGATGAAGAAGCCAATCTTTTTCTGCAAATAGTCTCCTAATGGAGAGTAGTACCTTGTTTGATGGAGGGTGTTAGGGATTGAATTGTGTCCCTCAAAAAGATATCATGAAATCCTAAACCCTAGTGACTCAGAGTGTGATCTTATTGGAAAATAAGATCATTGCAAATGTAATTAGTTAAGATGAGGTCATACTGGAGTATGTCAGGCCCTTTATACAGTATGATTGGTGTCCTTATTAGAAGAGAAGACACAGAGAAAGGTACACATGGAGAATGTCATGTGATGACAGACAGAAATTGGAGTGATGCAGCTGCAAGCCAAGGAAAACAGATGATTGATCCTATCACCAGAAAATAGGAAGAGGCAAAAAGGAATTCTATCTGGAGTCTCAAAGGGAGCATATCCTTGCAGTCCCTTTGATTTTGAACATTTACCCTCCAGAATTGTAATAGAATAGTTTTGTTGTTTTAAGCTACCCAGTTTGTGGTACTTTGTTATAGCTGCTCTAGGAAACTATTAATATAGGTTGAGTATCTCTTATCCAAAATGCTTGTGACCAGAAATGTTTAGAATTTCAATTTTTTTGGATATTGGAATAATTACACTGGTTGAGTATTACTAATCCAAATATCTGAAATCCAAAATGTTCCAATGAGCATTTCCTTTGAGCATCATGTTGGTGCTCCAAAAATTCCAGATTTTGGAGCATTTCAGATTTCAGATTTTTGAATTAGAAATACCAAATCTGTACATAAAGCCATCAAAAGTCCCGATGGATTATATTCAATTCTTTGAATGCAGTGCAGTGTCCAAAGGCAGTGACTGCACTTCCTAGTGGATGTACTCAGCTGCAGATCTGGCTAGGTTGGACACAAAGCAGCCTGTTAACATCCAGCACATGTCTTCTCAGTGCTGACCTCTGGTGATTGAATCTCAGCTATGTAGTCTTACATAGATTTATTGGTCTCCTGCCCAGGTTACATTGTGGGGTTGGATGACTGTAAAGATCTTAGGGCCTGATGACTTTAAAAATTGGGGTCATCTCTATTGTTCCTGATACTCTGGTGATAAAACAGCCTACTTTCACTGGATAGGATTAATCACAATGCCATCTTTACCTTTCAGAAAACTACAGAATGTGAGAGTCTGTAGTGAACTTATAGATCACCTAGTTCTGCTCTCTTATTTTACATATGTGGAAGCTGAGGCCCAGAGAGAATTGGCTTGTACAGGGCTACACAGTTAACATAAGACTTAAAAGCCCTGTCTCTGGACTCCCGGACTTGATATTCTTCTACTTTGCCACACTGCTAGAGACTATCATCTAAAACCAAGCCTGAAGAAATGAATATTTATTTTCCCATTTTCATTGAGTTTTTCCTTTATGATCCTCTAAGAAAATTATTTATGAGATATTTATCAGATTTTAGCTGCATTACGTTTGACAGTACATAAAATTATGTCTGTTTCACTTAGCCTTATAACCAGGTTGTAACCTGGTTATAACCAGTCTCGAAATGACTATAGAAAAAAAAAAAGGTAAATATTGGCCATTTTCTTTCACAATGCCTCTGTTGATCCCACTGACCAAAGATGAAGTCATGAGGCACTATAGAAAATCTGCATGCTTTTTGACAGGTGATTACTCAGAGTGTAGTCTGTAAGAAAAGACACTGGGGAGGGCAAAACTTACACCTAGAAACTCATCACTAACAGACTAGCAAGACATGACTAAATAAATTGAGAGGTTGTTCAAGACCAGACATTTCCAGGAGATGGCAGTATAAGGAAGGTCTGAATTCAAAGGGAATTGAAAATTAGATTTAAAAATGCAATGTTTCATTGTATAAGTCTAGTTTTAAGACACAACCATGCAACTAAAACTTGTATAAAAACAACAGGCACTGATGTGACAAATTAACATAGGTCACCACTGTGAGATTTAGTAGGCAATGGCTATATGGCATTTTAAAAGAAATAGTGATACAAAATACATCCTGTAAACTTTGTTGTAAACACTTCTAAGAAGTCAATAGTTTGTGGGTAAATTAACAGTGAGATGATTTAAATTTTCAGAGGAAGGCTCTAAAGTTATTATACGTGAGTAGACGTGCACAGAGTTCATAATGACATCCAACTTTTTTTTCTTTGCAGTATTTCTAAAAATAATTCCAGTTGTATTTTAGATTCAGAGGATACATGTGCAGGTTTGCTACATTGGTATATTGTGTAATGCTGAGGTTTGGGATACTAATGATTCCGTCACCCAGAGAGTGAGCACAGACCCAACAGTTAATTTTTTTACCCACGCCCCCTTCTTTATTTCCCCCTCTATTAGTTCCTAGTGTCTATTGTTGCCATCGTTATGTCCATGAGTAACTAACATTTAGCTCCCACTTATAAGAGGGAACATGTGGTATTTAGATTTCTTTTCCTCTGTTAATTAGCTCAGGATAATGGCCTTCAGGTGCATCCATGTTGCGCAAAGGACATGGTTTTGTTCTTTTTATGGCTGCATAGTATTCCATGGTGTATATGTACCACATTTTCTTTACTCAATCCAGTGTTGATGGGCCCCTAGGTTAATTCCATGTATTTGCTATTGTGAATAGTGCTGCAATGACAATACAAGTTTATGTGTCTTTTTGGTAGAATGATTTATTTTCCTTTGGGCATATATGTAGTAATGGGATTGTTGGGTCAAATGGTAGTTCTACTATAAGTTCTTTGAGAAATTTCTAAACTGCTTTCCACAGTGGCTGAACTAATTCACATTCCAACCAACAGTGCGTAAGTATTCCATTATCTTTGCATCCCCACCAACATCTTTTTTTGTCTTTTTCTTTTACTATTTAATAGTAGCCATTCTGACAGCTGTGAGATGGTATTTCATTGTGGCTTTGATTTGCATTTCTCTGATGATTAGCAATGTTAAAGCATTGTTTTCATGTGGTTTTCGGCCACTTGTATGTGTTCTTCAGAGAAGCGTCTATTCATGTCTTTTGCCCATTTTTAATAGGATTATTGGGGTTTTTTGATTGTTGAATTGTTTAAGTTCCTTATAGATTCTGGATATTAGACCTTTGTCGGATGCATAGTTTAAAAATATTTTCTCCCATGATGTAGGTTGTCTGTTTATTCTGTTGATTATTTCTTTTGCGGTGAGAAGCTCTTTAGTTTAATTAGGTCTCACTTGCCAATTTTTGTTTTTCTTGCAATTGCTTTTGAGTATTTAGTTATAAATTCTTTCCCAAGGCCAATGTCCAGAATGCTGTCTTCTAGATTTTCACTAGAATTGTTATAGTTTGAGATCTTATGTTTAAATAATTAATCCATATTGAGTTAATTTTTGTATATGGTGAAAGATAAGGATCCAGTTTTATTCTTCTGCGTATGACCAGCTAGCTATCCCAGTACCATTTATTAAATCGAGAGTCCTTTCCCCATGGCTTACTTTTTCCCAACTTTGTCTGTGATCATGTGGCTATAGGTGTTCAGCTTTATTTCTGGGTTCTCTATTCTTTTTCATTGGTCTATGTGTCTGTTTTCATAGCAGGATCATGCTGAGTTGGTTACTGTGGCCTTACAGTATAGTTTGAAGTCATGTAATGGGATGCCTCTGGCTTTGTTCTCTTTGCTGGGAGTTGCCTTGGCTTTTCAGGCTCTTTTTCGGTACCATATGAATTATAGACCAGGTTTTTCTGATTCTGTGAAAATGATGTTGGTGGTTTGATAAAAATAGCATTAAATCTGTAAATTGCTTTGAGCAATGTTGTTATTTTAATGATATTGATTCTTCATATCCATGATCATGGAATGCTTTTCTATTTATGCCATCTATAATTTTCTTCAGCAGTTTTCTTTGGTTCAGCTTGTACATTCCTTTCAATTCCTTGGTTAGATGTATTCCCAGGCTTTTTTTTTTTTTTTTTTTTTTTTTTTTTTTTTTTGTGGCTACTGTAAATGGGATTGCTTTCATTGTTATCGATTTCGGTCTTAGCTTGAATGTTGTTGGTGTATAAAAATACTACTGATTTTTGTGCGTTGATTTTGTGTTCCAAAATTTTACAGAGGTCGTTTATCTGTTCCACCAGTTCCAGGAGTCTTCTGGTAGTCATTAATGTTTTCTAGGCATAGAATGAGACCTTCAGTGAAGAGATATTAGATTTCTTCTTTTCTTTTTCCCAGTTAGGATGCTTTCATTTTTTCTCTTCAGATGCCATTAGGCTTTCACCATATTAACATTTATTGCTTTTTTTCTGTGATTATTATATATGGTTGGTTTGTTCTTTTCTTTCTTTTTTTAACTTCTAAATTTAGATGTCAGAGTTACATTTGCAGGTTTGTTGCATAGGTAAACATGTGTCATGAGTTTTTTTTTGTACAGATTATTACATCACCCAGGTATTATGACTAGTACCCATTAGTTATTTTTCCTGATCCTCTCTCTCCTCCCACCTTCCACCCTCTGATAGGACCCACTGTGTGTTGTTGCCCTCTATGTGTTCTCATCATTTAGCTCCCACTTATAAGTGAGAACATGCAGTATTTTGTTTTCTGTTGCTGCAGTAGTTTGTGGAAGATAATGGCCTCCAACTTCATCCATGTCCCTGAAAAGGACATGATTTCATTCTTTTTATATCTGCATACTATCCCATGGTGTATATATGTCACGATTTCTTTATCCAGTCTATCACTGGTGGACATTTAGGTTGATTCCATGTCTTTGTTATTGTGAATAGTGCTACAATGAGCATATGCAAGCATGTGTTTTCATAATAGAACAACTTATATTCCTTTGGATATATACCCAGTAATTGGATTGCTGAGTTGAGTGGTATTTCTGCCTCTAAGGTCTTTGAGGAATCACCACACTCTATTTTACAATGGCTGTACTAATTTACACTCCCACCAACAGTGTATAAGTGTTCCTTTTTCTCCACAACCTTACCAGCAGCTGTTATTTTTTGACATTTTAATAATAGTCATTCTGACTGATGTGAGATGGTATCTCATTATGGTTTTGACTTGCGTTTCTCTAATGATGAGTGATGTTGAGCTTTTTTTCATACGCTTGTTTGCCTCATGTATGTCTTCTTTTGAGAAGTGTCTGTTCATATCATTTGCCCACTTTTTAAAGGGGTGGTTTGTTTTTTTCTTGTAAATGTGGTTAAGTCCCTTATCGATAATGGATATTAGACCTCTCTCAGATGCATAGTTTGAAAAACTTTTTTCCCATTCTGTGGTTGTCTGTTTACTCTGTTGAGAGTTTCTTTTGCTGTGCAGAAACTTGTTAGCTTTAACTATATTCCATTTTTCAATGTTTACTTTTGTTGCATTTGCTTTTGGCATCTTCATCATGAAATAATTGCCTGTGCCTGCATCCTGAATGGCATTGTCTAGATTGTTTTCAGAATTTTTATAGTTTGGGATTTATATTTAAGTCATTAACGTATTTTGAGTTAATTTTTGTATATGGTGTAAGGAAGGGGTCAAGGTTCAACCTTCTGCACATGGCTAGTCAGTTATTCCAGCACTATTTATTGACTAGGGAATCTTTTCCCCATTGCTTGTTTTTGTAACATTTGTTGAAGATCAGATCCTTGTAGGTGTGTGGTCTTATTTTTGGTTTCTCTATACTGCTCCATTGGTCTATGTGTCTGTTCTTATGTCAGTATCATGTTGTTTTGGTGACTGTGGCCCTGTAGTATAGTTTGAAGTCAGGTAGAGTGATGCTTCCAGCTTTGTTCTTTTTATTTAGGATTGCCTTGGATATTTGGGCTCTTTTGGTTTCATGTGAATTTTAAAATGGTTTTTCTAGTTGTGTGAAGAATGTCAATGGCAGTTTAATAGAAATAGCATTGAATCTATAAATTAATTTGGGCTGTATGACCATTTTCATGATATTGATTCTTCATATCCATGAGCATGGAATGTTTTTCCATTTGTTTGTGTCATCTCTGATTTCTTTGAGCAGTGGTTTGTAGTTCCCCTTGTAGAGATCTTTCATCTCCCTTGTTAGCTGTATTCCTAAGTATTTTATTCTTTCTGTGTCGGTTGTGAATGGGAGTTCATTCTTAATTTTGTGCTCAGCTTGGCTGTTGTTGGTGTATAGGAATGCTAGCAATTTATGCACATTGATTTTCTATCCTGAGACTTTACTGAAGTTGCTTATTAGCTTAAGAAGATTTTGGGCTCAGATGATGGGATTTTCTAGATATAGAATCATGTTTTCTACAAATAGGGATAGTTTTAATTCCCCTCTTTCTATTTGGATGCCTTTTATTTCTTTCTCTTGCCTGATTGCCCTGACGAGAACTTCCAATACTATGTTGAATAGGAATGGTGAGAAAGGGCATCCCTGTCTTGTGCCAGTTTTCAAAGGGAATGCTTCCACCTTCTGACCATTCAGTATAATGTGGGCTGTGGATTTGTCATACATGACTCTTATTATTTTGAGGTATGTTTTTTCAATATCTAGTTTATTGGGAATTTTTAACATAAAGGAATGCTGAACTTTTTAGAAAGACTTTTCTGCATCTATTGAGATAATCACGTGGTTTTTGTCTTTAGTTCTGTTTATGTGATGAATCACATTTATTGATTTGTGTATGTTGAACGAACTTTGCATCTCAAGAATGAAGCCTACTTTATCATGGTGGATAAGCTTTTTGATGTGTGGCTCGATTCAGTTTGCCAGTATTTTGTTGAGGATTTTTGCATCAATATTCATCAATGATATTGGCTTGGAGATTTTCTTTTCTGTTTTATCTCTGCCAGATTTAGGGAGGAGTCCTTGCTTTTCAATTTTGTGGAATAGTTTCAGTAGGAATGGTGCCGTCTCTTCTCTCTACGTATGGTAGAATTCAGCTGTGACTCTGTCTGGTCCTAGGCTTTTGTTCGTTGGTAAGCGATTTATCACCGCATAAATTTCAGAACTGGTCTTCTCAGGGATTCAATTTTTTCTTGGTTCAGTCTTGGAAGGGTATATTTGTCCAGGTTTATCAATATCTTGTAGATTTTCTAGTTTATATGCATAGAAGTGTTTATAATATTCTCTGATAATTGTATTTTTTGTGTGTCAGTGGTAATATCTGTTTTATCATTTCTGATTGTGCTTATTAGAATCTTCTCTCTTTTTTATTAGCCTAACTAGCAGTCTATCTATTTTATTAATTTTCTCAAAAAGCCAGCTCTTGGATTTCTTCAATTTTTGAATAGTTTTTTTGTGTGGGTCTCTATCTCCTTCAGTTCAGCTCTGATTTTGCTTATTTCTTGTGTTCTGCTAGCTTTGGTGTTTGTTTTGTCTTGGTTCTCTAGTTCTTTTTGTTGTCACGTTAGGCTGTTAACTTGAAATCTTTCTAACATTTTCTGCTAGCTTTGAAATCAGGGTTTTGTTTGTTGTTGTTCCTCTACGTGGGATGTTAGATGGTTAACGGTTAATTTGAGACTTATCCAACTTCTTTAGGTAGGCTTTTACGCTATAAACTTTTACCTTAACATGCTTTTGCTGACTTTCAGAGATTTTGCTATGTTGTGTCTCTGTTTTCATTTATTTTAAAGATTTTTTTTATTTCTGCCTTAATTTTATTGTTTACCCAAAAGTCATTCAGCAGCAAGTTGTTTAATTTCTATGTAATTGTGGGGTTTTGAGAGATATTTTTGGAACTGAATTCTATTTTTATTCCACTGCAGACTGAGAATATAGTTGGTATGATTTAACATTTTTAAAAAATTTTTTGGACTTCCTTTATGGCTGAGCATGTGGTTGATCTGGGAGTATGTTCTGTGTGCAGATGAGAAGAATGTATATTCTGTGGTTGATGGGTGGTGTATTCTGTAGCTGTCTATTATGTCCAATTGGTCAAGTGTCATAGTTTTGTCCAGAAATTTTTGGTAGTTTTCTGCCTCAACAATCTGTGCTACCCTATCAGTGGAGTGTTGAAGCCCTCACTATTATTGTTTTACCCTCTTGATTGTCTGAGTGTAGAAGTACTTGTTTTATGAATCTGGGTGACCAAATGTTGGCTGCATTTATACCTTATCTTATATAAGAGTGGAAACTCTTGCTGCTTTTTGTTTTTGGTTTGCATGATAGATCTTTTTCCATCTCTTTAGTTTGACCTTATGGGTGTTGTAACTTGTGAGACGAGTCTCTTGATGATAATAGACAAATAAGTCTTGTTTTTTGTCCAATTTACCACTGTGTCTTTTAACTGGGTCATTTAGACTCTTTACAATAAGGGTTATTACTGATATGTGAGGTTTTGATCGTATCATGAAGTTGCTAGATGATTCCTTGGGTTCCTTTTAGTGGTTGCTTTATAGGGTCTATGGGCTATGTACATACGTGTGTTTTGTAGTAGCAGGGATTTTTCAATTCCATGTTAGAACTCCCTTAAGGTTCTTTTGTAAGGCTGGATTAATGGTAACAAATTCCCTTAGCACTTGCTTGTCTAGAGCAGGTTTTCTTTATCTTTTGCTTATGCAGCTTAGTTTGGAAGGATATTAAATTCTGGGTTGAAATTTCTTCTTTTTAAGAATGCTGAAAATAGGCCCACAATCTCTTCTAGCTTGTAAGTTTTCTGCTGAATCATCCTCTGTTTGCCTTATCAGATTCCTTTTGTATGTGATCTGACCTTTTTCTCTAGCTGCCTTTAAGATTTTCTTTGGCATTGACCTTAGATGGTATACTGACTATATGTCTTGGTGATAATAGATTTTTATAATATCTCAAAGAGGTTCTCTGTATTTCTTATATCTGGATGTCTATCACTCTGGAAAGATGTTCTTGAATTATTTCCTCAAATATGTTTTCCAATTTGTTTACCTTTTCTCCTTCTCTTTCAGGAATGTAAATAATTCATAGGTTTGGTCACTTTACATAATCCCATATTGCACAAAGACTTTGTTCATGTTTTAAATTCTTTTCTCAGGCAGCCCCCACTCCTGCTGACCTCAGGCTTAGGAGGAAGTGAGGAGCTTAGGGACAATCATGGGCCTCTAGCACAGTGTACCTGCCTTACGGAAAAGCAATCAGACTATTTTCCACATGGGTCCCTGCCTCCACTACTTCTCACTGGGTGGGACCTCCTGGCCTGGGAGCCCAGACACCTCACCCCCACTTGAGCTCTTGAGCCAGTATAAGCTCTGCATTTCCCTGGGACAGAGATCCCAGAGGTAGCAAGCAGGCTTGCTATTTTTACCACTCTGTAGCCCCCATCCCTGCTTCCGTTAGGTTCAGGAGGGAGCGAAGAGTTTAGGACTATTGTAGGCCTCTAGCACAGTACAGCTGCCCTATGGAAAAGTTGCCAGACTTCCATATGGGTTCCTGCCTTTTTTATTCTTCACTGGGCATGACCTCTCTACCTGGGCCCCCAGCAAAACTGCCCTGTCCCCACCTGAACATTTCTGTTGGTGGGAGTTCTGCATTTCTATGAAAATGAAATACCAGAGACAACCCATAGCCCCTCTGCCGTTGCAGCTGCAGCAGTACCACCCTTACTGCTGTTGGCCTGGGGAAGAAACAAAGAGTCTGGTTGCTTTTCTGGAACATCCAGCATGCCACAACCTCCCATGGAGAGTATCTCCGTTTTTCTTCTCTGTGAGTCCCCACCCCCTACACATCAACAGGCAGAGCTCCTGGTTCAGACCCACAGAGCAGCTGTCCCACTCTCAGCTAAACATTCCTACTGGCAGTGGCTCTGTGTTTCCCTGTAGTGGAGCTTCCAGAGGCAACTGACAACCCCTCTGACACTGCCACTGCAGTGGTACTGCCTTTGCTGTACTCAGACTGAAGAAGGAACAAGGAGCCTGAATGCCTTACTCACACCTCCAGCATGCCACAGAGGTGAGCTCACTCATCCTCTCTGCCCTGTGAGTCCCTGACCCCCTGCTCATTATCAGGCAGGGCCCCAGGCTTGGGCCCACAGTACAGCTGCCCCATCCCCCAGCTGAAAATTCTCATTGGCAGCAATTTTGCATTTCTCTTTGGTAGAGTTCCCAGAAGCAACTGAAACTCCTCTGCCACTGCCACTGCAGTGGTACTGTCCTTGTTGCCCTCAGATTCAGGAAAGAACCAATAGCCTGGTTTCTTTATTCACACCCCCAACATGCTACATCCACCCTAAGGAAAAAAGGCCAGTCTGTCTCTTTGTAAGCCTGCCCCTTGCTCCTTGCTCCCTGCTAGTCACCAGGCAAGGCCTCCCCCACCCCCCAGCTTGGGCCAGCAATACAGCTGCCCCACCCTGGGATGATCATTGTGATTTGCCATGGCTCTGTATTTCTCTTGGGTAGATCACCAAGAAACAAATAAAAGGCCATCTGCCATTGTCATTGCCAAGATTTCTGCCCCTGCTACTCCCAAGTGTGGATGGTAACATAAAGCCTGAGCACACCCTAAGGCTGCAATATGCAGCCCAGGAGTGCCAAGCCATGATCTGCAGCCAACATTTGAGTGGGAGAAGAGCCCACACTCTCAGAGTACCGAAAGGGAGCACGGCTGTAATTGTGAGGAAATACAGAGGAGTGACATGGCTCAGCAAGTCTGCCTAGCAGCCATTATGCTTAAGTGTCATCTACTGGATCACACCCCAAACTTCAACACCAAAAATACTTTCTTAATATGACCCCCTGTGAAGCCAAGGACAAGAATTAAGCCACAAATAATGACCTCACACAAAGCCAAAGCCCTCTGAAAACATCCGGAAATGAAGTCAATTGACTATACTCAAATTACACCACAGTTAAAGGAAAATCAGCCCACATATATGAGAAAGAACCAGTGCAAAAATTCTAGCAACCATAAACGCCAGAGAATCTCCTTACCTCCTAATGACCACACTACCTCCCCAGCAATGTATTCTAACCAGAATAAAATGGCTGAAGTGAAAGACAGAATTCAGAATTTAAGTGGCAAGGAAGATTATTGAGATGCAGGAGAAAGTTGTTACCCATTCCAGGGAATCTAGTAAAACAATTCAAGAAATGAAAACTGAAATGGCCATTTTAAGAAAGAACCAAACCAAGCTGATAGAGATGAATAATTCACTATGCGGAAGTACTAGCAGCTGAATAGACAAGGCTGAGAAGAGAATCTCAGAGCTTGAGGACTGGTTCTTTGAATTAGCAAGACAAAAATAAATATTTTTTTTCTTTTTTTTTGAGATGGAGTCTCGCTCTGTCACCCAGGCTGGAGTGCAGTGGCACAATCTCGGCTCACTGCAAGCTCCGCCTCCCGGGTTCACGCCATTCTCCTGCCTCAGCCTCTCCGAGTAGCTGGGACTACAGGTGCCCGCCACAACGCCCGGCTAATTTTTTTGTATTTTTAGTAGACATGGAGTTTCACCATGGTCTCGATCTCCTGACCTCGTGATCCACCCGCCTCGGCCTCCCAAAGTGCTGGGATTACAAGCGTGAGCCACTGCACCTGGCCTAAAAATAAATATTTTTTAAAAAATGAACAAAGCCTCGGTGAAATACGAGATTATGTAAAGATAGCATATATATGACTTATTGGCATCCCTAAAAGAGAAGTAGAGAGAGCAAGCCACTTGGAAAACATGCTTGAGTTATACTGTTCACAAAAATTTCCCCAACCTTGCTAGAGAGGTTGACATACAAATTCAAGAAATTCAAAGAACTCCTGTGAGATACTTTGCAAGATGACCATCCCCAAGACACATAGTCATCAGATTTTCCAAGGTCAACATGAAATAAAAAATATTAAAGCCAACTAGAGAGAAAGGGCAGGTTGCATACAAAGGGAACTCCATCAGGCTAACAGTAGACATTTCAGCAGAAACTCTACAAGCCAGAAGAGATTAGGGGCATACATTCAGCATCTTTCAAGAAAAGAAATGCCAACCAAGAATTTTATATCCAGCCAAACTAAGTTTCAGAAGCCAGGAAGAAACAGTATCCTTTTCAGACAAGCAAATGCTAAGAGAATTCATTACCACCCGGCCTGCCTTACAAGAGGTTCTTAAGGGATTGCTAAACATGGAAACAAAAGATCATTATCTGGCACCACAAAAATACACTTAAGTACATAGTATACCCACACTATAAAGCAAAAGACACAACAAAAAAAGAAAACTTCAGGCCAGGTTGCTGGCAAGATGGCTGAATAGGAACAGCTCCGGTCTGTAGCTCCCAGCGAGATGGATGCAGAAGGCAAGTGATTTCTGCATTTCCAACTGAGATACCGCTTCATCTCATTGGGACTGGTTGGACAGTGGATATAGCCCAAGGAGGGTGAGCCAAAGCAGGGTGGGGCATCGCCTCACCTGGGAAGCACAAGGGGTCGAGGAACTCCATCTCTGAGCCAAGGGAAGCCATTAGGGACTGTACCATGCACTCCAGCCCAGATACTGTGATTTGCCCACAGTCTTCACAACCCACAGACCAGGAGATTCCTTCCAGTGCATACAACACCAGGGCCCTGGGTTTCCAGCACAAAACTGGGTGGCTGTTTGGGCAGACACCAAGCTAGCAGCAGGAGTTTTTTTTTCATAATCCAGTGGGGTCTGGAATGCCAGCAAGGCAGAACCATTCACTCCCCTGAAAAGGAGGCTGAAACCAGGGAGCCAAGTAGTCTGGCTCTGTGGGTCCCATCCCCACAGAGCCCAGCAAGCTAAGATCCACTGGCTTGAAATCCTTGCTGCCAGCACAGCAAATCTGAGCTCTACCTGGGATGCTTGAGCTTGGTGGGGTGAGGGGCGGAGCCCACCCCAGCTCAGCAAGGCCACTGCAGACAGACTGTCTCCTCTCTGGGCAGGGCATCTCTGAAAAAAAAAGCAACAGCCCCAGTAACTTAGAGATAAAACCCCCACCTCCTTGGAACAGAGCACCTGGGGGAAGGGGTGGTTGTGGGTGCAGCTTCAGCAGACTTAAATGTCCCTACCTGGCAGCTCTGAAGAGAGCAGCAGATCTACCAGCACACCGTTCAAACTCTGATAAGGGATATACTGCCTCCTCAAGTGGATCCCTGACCCCTGTGTATCTTGACTGGGAGACACTTCCCAGTAGGGGCCGACAGACACCTTATACAAAAGAGCTGGGCTGGCATCTGGCAGGTGACCCTCTGGGATGAAGCTCCCAGAGGAAGAAACAGGCAGCAATCTTTGTTGGTCTGCAGCCTCCACTGGTGACACCCAAGCAAATAGGGTGTGGAGCAGACCTCCAGCAAATTCCAGCAGACCTGCAGCAGAGGGGCCTGACTGTTAGAAGGAAAACTGACACACAGAAAGGCATAGTATCAACATCAACAAAAAGGACGTCCACTCAGAGGCCCCATCTGAAGGTCACTGACTTCAAAGACCAAAGGTAGATAAATCCACGAAGATGGGGAGAAACCAGTGCAAAAAGGCTGAAAATTCCAAAAACCAGAAAACTTCAGGCCAATATTCCTGATGAATATAGTTGCAAAAATCTTCAACAAAATACTAGCAAACTGAATCCAGCAACCCATTAAAAATCTGATCTACTGTTAAGGGAGGAGACCACCCCTCATATTGTCTTATGCCCAATTTCTGCCTCCAAAGAAAGAAAAAGTAAAAACTAAAAGGCAGAAACGAAATCCACAAGCAGGCAGCCCGGTGCCACACCCTGGTCCTGGTAGTTAAAGATCGACCCCTGACCTAATCGGTTATGTTATCTATAGATTACAGACATTGTATAGAAAAGCACTGTGAAAATCCCTATCCTGTTTTGTTCTGATCTAATTACCAGTGCATGCAGCCGCCAGTCACATATCCCCTGCTTGTTTAATCAATCACGACCCTGTCACGTGCACCCCCTTAGAATTGTGAGCCCTTAAAAGGGACAGGAATTGCTCACTCAGGGAGCTTGGCTCTTGAGACAGGAGTCTTGCCGATGCCCCCGGCCAGTGAATGATCAGTGAATGATCAGTGATGTTGAGCTTTTTTATATATGTTTGTTGGCCGCATGAATGTTGTCTTTTGAGAAGTGTCTGTTCATGTATTTTGCCACTTTCTAATGGGGTTGGTTGGTCTTTTCTTGTAAATTTGTTTAAGTTTCTTGTAGACTCTGGATATTAGACCTTTGTCAGATTAATAGATTGTAATAATTTTATCCCATTCTGTAGGTTCTCTGTTCACCCTGATGATAGTTTATTTTGTTGCGCAGCAGCTCTTTCAGCTCTTTAGTTTAATTAATTCCCATTTGTCAATTTTTTCTTTTGTTGCAATTGCTTTTGGCAATTTTGTCATGAAATATTTGCCCGCGCCTATGTCCTGAATGGTATTGCCTAGATTTTCTTCTAAGACTTTTATAGTTTTGGCTTTTACATTTAAGTCTTTAATCCATTTTAAGTTAATTTTTGTAAAAGGTGATAAGAAGGGATCCAGTTTCAATTTTCTGCATATGGCTAACCTGTTCCCCCAGCACCATTTATTAAATAGAAAATTATTTCCCTATTGTTTGTTTTTGCCAGGCTTGTTGAAAATCTCATCTTTGAAAAAGTGATTTCTGAGCTTGAAGTTCAGTCTTTTGAACTAACCCAATCAGACAAATATAAAGAAGAAAAAAAAAAAAAAAGGGGGAATGTCTTTGAGAAATATGACATTGTGGAAGGCAACCAAACCTGCCAATGACTGGCATGCCTGAGAGAGAAAGAGAAAAGGCAAACAAATGGAAAAATATATTTGAGGCAGTAATTCAAGAAAACTTACCCAATCTTGCTAAATAGGTATACATGAAGGCTAAATAGGTATACTTGAATCTGGATTCAAGAAATCAAGAGAACACCTATGAAATACTATGCAAAATAAAATTCACCAACACATATAGCCACCAGACTGTCCAATGTCAACACTAAGAAAAATTCTTAAAGGTAGCTAGAGAAAAATGTCAGATCACATACAAATGTACCCCAATCAGGCTAAGAGAGGACTACTTAGCAGGAACCTTTCAAGCCGGGAGTAATTGTGAGGCCTATTTTTAGCATTCTTAAAGAACAGAAATTTCAACCAAGAATTTCATATCCCTCCGAAGACAATTTATGTCTTTGCTATTGTGAATAATGCTGCAATGAACATACATGTGCATGTATCTTTATAATAGAATGATATATATATATATACATGTATATATATATACACATATATATATACACACTACATAAGCAAAGGATAAATAAAACCCACTCCAGACAAGCAAGTACTAAGGAAATTTATTATCACTAGATCAGCCTTGCAAGAGTTCCTTAAGGGAGTTCCACATATGGAAACAAGAGAAAGATACCTGCTACCACAAAAACATGCTTAAGTACACAGCCCACAGACCCTATGAAGCAACCACACAATAGAAACTACAAAGCAACCAGGTAACAACTTTATAGTAGGATTATAACCTCACATATCAATATTAACCTTGAATGTAAATCATCTAAATGCCACAGTTACATGTCACAGGCTGGCAAGTTGTATAAACAAACAAAGAAACAAAAAACAAGATCCATTCATCTGCTGTCTTCAAGAGACCCATTTGACACAAGGCTCAATGTAAAGGATTGAAGAAAAATCTATCACGCAAATTGAACACAAAAAAGAGCAGGGGTCAATATTGTTATAAGAGACAAAACAGACTTTAAAGCAACAACAGTTAAAAAATAGGAAAAAGAAAAGCATTGCATAAAGATAAAGGGTTCAATTCAACAAGGAGACCTAACTATCCTAAATATGTATACACTAAATATTGGAGCACCCAGATTTATAAAACAAGTACTTCTAGACTTTATAAAAAAAGACTTACACAGCCACACAATAATAACAGGGCACTTTAAATCCGCGCTAAAAGCATTGACAGATCATCAAGACAGAAAACTAACAAAGACATTCTGGACATAAATTCAAGTCTTGGCCAATTGGTCCAAACAGACATCTACAGAATACTTCATCCATCAACTCCAGAAAAAACATTCTTCTCATCTGCACAAAGAGCATACACCAAGATTAACCACATGCTCAGCCATAAAGCAAGTCTAAAATAAATAATAAAATTGAAATTATACCAGTCATACTCTTAGAACACAGTGAAATGAAAACTAAAATCAATACCAAGAAGAACTATGAAAACCACACAATTACAAGGAAATTAAGCAACTTGCTCGTAATGACTTTGGGGTAAACAATAAAATTAAGACAGAAATAAAAAATTATTTGAAATAAATGAAAACAGAGACATGACATACAAAAACTTTTTGGATGCAGCAAAAGTGGTATTAAAAGGGAAGTTTATAGTGCTAAGCACCTACCTCAAAAAACTAGATTCAAATTAATGATCTAAAATCACACCAGGGGAATTAGAAAAACAAAACAAAACAAAACAAAAACTAACCCCAAATTTAGCAGAAAAAAATGAATAACTAAAATCAGAGGACAACTAAATAAAAGTGAGACCAAAAATCCTATACAAAGAACCAATGAAACCAAAAGTTGGTTCATTAAAAGGATGAACAAGACCAATAGACAGCTAGCTAGATTAAAAAGAAAAAAGAGAGAAGATATAAATGAGCACAATCAGAAATAACTATGGTGACATTAATACTGATTCCACAGAAATACAAAAGATCCTCAAATGCTATTATGAACACCTCAATGCACAAAAACAGAAAATCTGGAGGAAACCAACAAATTCCCAGAAACATCCAATCTCTCAAGATTGAATCAGGAAGAAATTGAAGCCCTCAACAGACCAATATTGAGTTCTTAAGTTGTATTCATAATTAAAGAAACAAACAAACAAACAAACTACCAACCAACCAAAAGGCCTTGGGCCAGATGGTTTCACAGTCAAATTCTATCAGACATGCAAAGAAGAGGTGGTACCAATCCCACTGAAATTATTCCAAAAACTTAAGGAAGAGGTACTTCTCCCTAACATTCTATAAAGTAAGCATCACCTTGATACCAAAACTTGGCAAAATCACACAGAAAAAAGACAATTACAGGCCAATATCCATGCTAAACATAGACGCAAAAATCCTCAACAAAATACTAGCAAACCAAACCAAGCACATCAAAAAGTTAATTCACCAAGATTAACTATGATTCTTTCCCAGGATGCAAGGTTGGTTCAACATACACAATTCAATAAATGTAATTCATAAATACACAATTCAATAAATGTAATAAATGTAATAAATGTTTTTGTAATTAAAAACAAAAACCATTGATCATTTCAATAGTTATGGGTAAAGCTTTTTATATAATCCAACATTCCTTCATGATAAAAATCCTCAGCAAACTAGGCATTGAAGGAATGCACCTCAAAATAATAAGTGCCATTTATGAGAAACCCACAGCCAACATCATACTGAAGGGACAAAAGCTGGAAGTATTTCCCTTGAGAAAGGGAATAAGACAAGGGTGCCCACTCTTACCTCTCTTATTCAACATAGTACTGAAAATACATTCCAGAATAATCAGGCAAGAGAAATAAATAAAAGTTATCCAAATATAAAATGAAAAAATTGGCCCGGTGCAGTGGCTCACCCCTGTAATCCCAGCACTTTGGGAGACCGAGGCAGGCAGATCATGAGATCAAGAGATCAAGACCATCCTAGCCAATATGCTGTAACCCTGTCTCTACTAAAAAATACAAAAATTAGCTGGGTGTGGTGGTGCGCACCTGTGGTCCCAGCTACTCGGAAGGTTGAGCCAGGAGAATTGCTTGAACCCAGCAGGCAGAGGTTGCAGTGAGCCCAGATCATGCCACTGCACTCCAGCCTGGCAACAGAGTGAGACTCCGTCAAAAAAAAAAGAAAAGAAAAAAGAAAAAGTTGACCTACTTCTCTTCACAAATGTTATAATTATATACTAAAAAAAAATTATAACCCTAAAGACTCCAACAAAAGTCTCCTGGAACTGATGAATAACTTCAATAAAGTTTCAGGATGCAAAAGTCACACCAGTCAAAATAGATATTATTCAAAAGTCAAAAAAAAAAAAAAAAACCAACAACAGATGCCAGCTGGCAAGGCTGCGGAGAAAAGAGAACACTTATATGTTGTTGGTGGGAATGTAAATATAGAAAAATCAGTAGCATTTCTATACAACAATAATATTCAAATCAAAAATGCAATCCCACTTGAAATAGCAGCAAAAACTTTAATACCTACAAATATATCTAATCAAGGCAGTGAAAGATGTTTAAAGAAGAACTACAAAACACTGCTGGAAGAAATCACAGATGACACAAACAATTGGAAAAACATCCCATGCTCATGGACTGAAATAATCAATATTGTTAAAAGGACCATACTGCCCAGAGCAATCTACAGATTTAACTCTTTCTATCAAGCTGTGAACATCATTTTTCACAGAACTAGAAAAAACTATTCTACAATTCATGTGAAGGCATAAAAGATCACAAATAGCCAAAGTAATTGGCTAGAAAATTGTTCTTTTGCTTAGAACAAAAAGAAGAAAGCTGTAGACATCATATTATCTGAGTTGAAACTATACTATAAGGATACAGTAACCCAAACAGCATGGTACTGGTACAAAAAGAGACACATAGATAAATGAAACAGAATAGAGAACCCAGAAATAAAACTGTATACTTACCATCTAAACTTTGATAAAGTTGATAAAAATAAGCAAGAGGGAAGGACTCCCTATTCAATAAATGGCATAAGGATAGCTGGAAAGCCATATGCAGAAGAATGAAAGTAGACCCCTGCCTTTCACCAGACACAATAATTAACAAGATGTATTAAAGACTTAAGTTTAAGACCTCAAACTATAAGATTTCCAGAAGAAAATTTGGGAGATTGTATTCTAGACTTTGGCCTTAGGAAATAATTTATTACTAAATCTTCAAAAGCAATTGCAAGTGAAATAAAAATTGACAAAGGGGACCTAATCAAACTAAAGAGCTTCTGCATAGCAGAAGAAACTGTTAACAGAGTATGAAGACAACCTACAGAATTGGAGACATTATGCAGAATCTATGAATTCAACAAAGGTGTAATATACAAAATTCATAAGGAATTTAAACAATTGAGCATGCAAAGAACAAGCAACCTTAAAGAAAATGGGCAAAAGGCATGAACAGGCACTTCTCTAAAGAAGACATACAAGCAACCAACAAACATAAAAAAGTGCTCAACATCACTAGTCATTAGAGAAATGCAAATCAAAATGACAGTGGGATACCATCTCACACCAGTCAGAATAGATATTATTCAAAAGTCAAAAAAAAAACAACAGATGCCAGCTGGCAAGGCTGCGGAGAAAAGAGAACACTTATATGTTGTTGGTGGGAATGTAAATTAGTTCACCAACTTTGGAAAGCAGTTTGGAGAGTTCTCAAAGAACTTAGAACTACAATTCAACACAGGAATCTCATTACTGGGTATGTATCCAGAAGAAAATAAATTGTTCTACCAAAGAGACACATGCACCCATATGTTCAGTGTAGCAGTATTCACAATAACAAACATATTGAATCAACTTAGGTGCCTATCAATGGTGGATTGGCTAAAGAAACTGTGGTACATAAACACAATAGAATACTATGTAGCCATAAAAAAAAATTGTCTCATTTTCAGCAACATGGATGTAGTAGCTGGAGGCTATTGTTGTAAGTGAATTAATGCAGGAACAGAAAACCAAATACTGGGTGTTCTCACTTATAAGTAGGAGCTAAACATTAAATAACATGTGGACTTAAAGATGGCAAGAATAGACACTGGGGACTACTAGAGGGAGGACAGAGGGATGGGGACAAGGCCTGAAAAACTTACTATTTGGTGCTATGCTGAGTACCAAGGTGACAGGATCAATTTTACCCCAAACTTCAGCATCACACAATATAGCCAGGTAACAAGCCTGCACATGCACCCCCTGAATCCAAAAGAAAAGTTGAGATTATAAAACTATATATAATATATACATACACATATATATGTATATATTTATGTCTTTATCTGGAATTAAAGAAACTGTTAACAATGGTTACCTTTGGTGAGAAAGTTTGGAAGGTAAGACAGTAATTTTATTTTATATTATTCTGTACTGTTTAAACTTACTAACTTAATTCATGTGTTACATTAAAAATTGGTCAACGGAGTTAGCTTGGCAGAGAGATTACGGCCCATTTTGTTTGGTTTTGTTTGCTTCTTTTCTTTCTCTTTATTTTAAAATATTCTAATATATTGTGGAATTGTTTTTAATGCCCCAAAATATGTCAGGGATTTTCACCAAGTGAATACAGGGAAACCTCACCCCAATTTATCCAAGAAGGATTCATGGAGTAATAGGCAATGTGGTCTCACTTCTGGCCCTTCAAATCAGGCTGATGTACCCACTAATCTTGCCTTTGCTGGACCCCAAAACAAAGCATTGAACATTAACTAACACTAGGTAATTGCTCAGGAACTCCCCTGTTTGAGTTGGGTCTGCCTGCACTTGCTGTCTTCTCTCTGTTGCCAGACTCATGTCTCTGTCTTTATCCTGACTTCAAAACATCTTGTATTAGTCAGGGTTCTCTAGAGGGATATAAATAATAGGGTATATCTACATATGAAAGGGAGTTTATTTAGGAGAATTGACTCACATGATGACAAGGTAAAGTCCCACAATAGGCTGTCTGCAAGTTGAGGAGAAAGGAAGCCAGTAGTGCATCAGTCCAAGTTCCCAAACCCCAAAAGTAGTGAAGCCAAGATGCAGCCTTCAGCCTGTGGTTGAAATTCCAAGAGCCCCTAGCAAAACACTAGTGTAAGTCCAAGAACCCCAAACCCAAAGAACTTGGAGTATGCTGTTCAAGGGCAGGAAGCATCCAGCATGGGAGAAAGACGAAGACCAAAATGTTCAGCAAGTCTGCTCATTTCACCTTCTTCTGCCTGCTTTATTCTAGCCACGCTGGCAACTGATTAGATGGTGCCCAATCAGACAGACGGTGGGTCTGCCTCTCGCAGTCCACTGACTCAAATGTTAATTTCCTTTGGCAACACCCTCACAGACACACCCAGGAACAATACTTTGCATCCTTCAATCCAGTCATGTTGACACTCAATACTAACCATCACACCTCTCTTTGGCCCCTCCTTGATATGGTATACTTTCTTATTCTCTTGGACTGCAGATTATTTTCTGTATGGTTTCAGGCTTAGCTTGCCCTTCTTACAAGGTCATCCACCACTGCTTTGGTTGTGCCCTTCCATCCCAGGGCCCTTTTTCACAACAACCACTGTTTCTGTCCTAACAAGATGCCTAAAGGGCTAACTCCAGCCCAACTACAAGAAAGAGAGGAGACACAGACAAGATTTTAAAATTAAACTGCAATTCAGATTTTTCTGTTTATATTTGTTGAAATGGTGGGATGACCTGATGGAAATACATTTGCAGGGGATCTGTGGAGTGTATTTGGTAACTGCCTACCAGAAGAGAAAACTTGGCATGATTCCTCGACCTAGGGTGAATCCTTAATCCTTGGAAAGGAAGTTTAATTCTGAGTATAATATGGTGCTTCTAATTCTGATTTGTCTTTTAGCTTGGCCCCTAAAATACTCATTTCTGGGTCTATGGAATGCAGTAGGGATGCAAATAAAACTGAAAAGGCTGTTTCACTAAAACCCCTGAAAGTACTGGGGCAAAAGCAGCACTGTTTCTTCCTTTTGAAAGTATAACATAGGAGGAAGAGAGACGCATTCTTTTCCATCTCATGGCAGACTTCTGTAAAGCTTTGGCACCAGGTGTGCTGCATTTTTTCAGTGATGGTGCCTAAGGGAAGCTTTGGTGCTTAATAGGGTAACAGTGTCACCTAGCAGATACCACAGGGCACAGTAGAGACTGCAGTACTCAGCCCAGCTCATCAAAATGGCTAATTAGCAGTGGTGCTAAGAGGGAGCATATGCGCTTATGAGCACCATGTGAGACACTACTGACAGACTTCTAGAAATACTTGGAAGAGGTGGTGGTGGCACATTAGAGGGGACTGAGGCCATGCATGAGTATATGGGGACAAAAGCCAGGAGATTCAAGTAGTGTTGTTAATATGAATTATTTATACCCATAGGCCGGTGGGACCTGTGTAAACTCAGGTTCTAATGGAAATTTCTCTCTGACCTTAATTCTTTGTTGTTCTAATTATTCTACTTACTCATTCCTACTGAATCTGTTCTTTGTCCTCAGTATGACCTTTATTTCAATGCCCCCCTCCTACGTCTCAAAATAATTCTGGTTTTCAAACACCACATGTTCTCACTCATAGGTGGGAATTGAACAATGAGAACACATGGACACAGGAAGGGGAACATCACACACCGGGGACTGTTGTGGGGTGGGGGGAGGGGGGAGGGATAGTATTAGGAGATATACCTAATGCTAAATGACGAGTTAATGGGTGCAGCACACCAACATGGCACATGTATACATATGTAACAAACCTGCATGTTGTACACATGTACCCTAAAACTTAAAGTATAATAAAAATTATGTTAAGGGGTACAATTTCATGTTTTGATATACATATACATTGTAAAATGATTACCACAATCAAGTCAATTAACATATCTATCACCTCATGTAGTTACTTTTTTGGTGTGTGTGTGTGATTAGTGTATTTAAGAGCTACTCTCCTAGCAAATTTCAAGTATACAGTACAATATTATTTACTATAGTCACTGTGATATACATTAGGTCTCCAGAACTTATTTACCTTATAACTGAGAGTTTGTTCCCTTTGACTAATACTTCCTTATGTCCCTCACCCCCCAGCCCCTGGTAGTTACCCTTCTACTTTTTTTTTTGAGTTTGAGTTTTTCAGATTCCACATATAAATGAGATAATGTGTATTTGTCTTTCTGTCTGACTTATTTCACTTAGCATAATGTCATCCAGTTTCATCCATGTTTTTGCAAATGGCAGGATTTCATTCTTTTTAAAAGCTGAACAATATTTCATTGTGTATGTATTCCATATTTTCTTTATCTGTTCATCTGTAAACAGGCACTTAGTTTGTAAGCTATTGTAAATAATGATGAAATGAACATGGCAGTGAAGGTATCTCTTTGAGATAGTGATTTTTATTTCTTTTCAATATGCAACCAGAAGTGGGATTGCTGCATCATATGATAGTTCATTTTTAATTTTTTGAGAAGCCCCCATACTGTTTCCATAATGGCTGTGCCAATTCACATTCCCACTAGCAATGCATAAGAGTTCATTTTTCTCCACATCCTCACCAATACTTGTTATCTTTTTGTGGTAAAAGCCTTTCAAACAGGTGTGAAATGATAGCTTGTGGTTTTGATATGCATTTTCTTGATGGTTAGTGATGTTCAGCACCTTTTCATATACCTGTTGGCCATTTGTATGTCTGTTTTGGAATAATGTCTATTCAGTACCTTTGCCCATATAAAATCCGGCTATTTTGTTTTTGTTTTTGTTTTCCTTTGTTTGTTTTTTTGCTATTGAGTTGTAAGAGTTGCTTATATATTTTGAGCATTAACCTCTTATAAGATAGTTTGCAAAGATTTTTCCTCTTCCATAGGTTGCTTTTTATTCTGTTTATTGTTTCATTTTTGTGCAGAAACTTCATAGTTTGAAGTAGTTTTACTTGTTTATTTCTGCTTTTATTGTTTGTGTTTTTGCTGTCATATCTAAGAAATTATTGTTAAGATGAATGTTAGGGAACTTTTCCTCTATTTTTTTTCTAGAAGTTTTATGATTTCAAGTCTTTAATCCATTTTAGTTTATTTTTGTGTATGGAGTAAGAAAATGATCCAATTTTATTTTGCTTGCATGTGGATATTCAGTTTTCCCAGCATCATTTATGGGACAGACTACTCTTTCCTCATTTTATATTCTTGGCACTTTTGTCAAAGATTAGTTGACTGAATGTGCGTGGATGTATTTCTGGACTTTTTGTTCTGTTCCATTGGTCTATGTGTTTGTTTTTATGCTGGTACCATACTGTTTTATTGTTGTAGATTTGTAATATAATTTGAAATAAGCAAGTATGATGCCACCTGCTTTGCTTTTTTTGCTCAAGATTTCTTTAGCTACTTGGAATCTTTCATGGTTTTAGATGAATTTTAGAATTGTTTTTTCTATTTCTGTAAAACATGCAATTGCAATTTTGATTAAGATTGAATTGATCTATAGATTGCTTTGGGTGGTATAAACATTTTGAAAATATTGATTCTTCTGATCCATGGACACACAATATCTTTTCAATTATTGGTGTCTTTTTCAATTTATTTCATCAATGCTTTATAATTTTCATAGTACAGATCTTCCACTTCCTTGGTTAAACCTGCTTCTAAAAGTATTTTATTTTTGTATGCTATTGTAAATGAGCTTGTTTGCTTAATTTTTTTCAATTAGTTTGTTATTAGTGTATAGAAATAAAATTGATTTTGGTATGTTCATTTTGCATCTTGTATCTTTACTGAATTTGTTCATTGGTTCTTATAGTTTTAGATGGAGTCTTTAGGGTTATCTTTATATAAGATTATGTAATCTGAAGATACAATTTTAATTATTTCCTTTATATTTGAGTGATTTTCATTTCTTTTCCTTTCCTAATTGCTCTGGCTAAGGTTTCTAGTTCTATGTTGAATAAAAGGTGTGAGAGTGGGTATCCTTGTTTTTTTCCTGATCTTAGAGCAAAGGCTTTCAACTTTACACTGTTAAATATTATGTTAGCTGTGGGTTTGTCATATATGGTGTCTATTATTTTGAGGTACGTTCCTTCTATACCTAATATTTTGAGACTTTTTATCATAAAAGAGTGCTGAATTTTGTTAAATTCTTCTTTCTGCACGTATTGATTTAATAATAAGGCTTTTGTCCTTCATTCTGTTTATGTGACGTATCACATTTACTGATTTGTATATGTTGAAACATACTTACATCCCAGGAGTATTGGGGGACCTGTCCTGATAATCACGTAGGTTCTTTTCTATTTTCCTAAGCGTTGGCTGGCTTGAGAAATAAAGGGACAGAGTACAAAAGAGAGAAATTTTAAAGCTGGGCATCCGGGGGAGACATCACACATTGGTAGGATCCGTGATCCCCACAAGGCACAAAAACCAGCAAGTTTTTATTAGAGAGTTTTAAAAGGGGAGGGAGTATACGAATAGGTGTGGGTGACAGACATCAAGTACTTAACAGGGTAATAGAATATCACAAGGCAAGTGGAAGCAGGGTAAGATCACAGGACTACAGGACCAGGACCGAGGCAAAATTAAAATTGCTAATGAAGTTTTGGGCACCACTGTCATTGATAACATCTTATCAGGAGACTGGGTTTTGAGATCAACCGGTCTGACTAAAATTTATTAAGTGGGAATTTCCTCTTCCTAATAAGCCTGGGAGTGCTATGGGAGTGCTAAATTTGTTTAATAATTCCAAAAGTTTCTTTGTAGATTATTTTTGGTCTTTGTACATAATTATGTCATTTGTGAATGAAGACAATTTTGTTTATCTTTTCTACTCTTTATACATTTTACTTATTTTTCTTGCTTATTAGGTTGACCAGATTTTACTTATTTACTCTGCCATGTTATAGTGAGCAGTATCTGAAGCACAATGTTGATTAGAAGTGGTAATAGTGGCCATCCATGTTTTGTTCTCGATGTCAAGAGGAAAGCATTCAATATTTTCCAACTGAGTAGTCTAGCTCTAAGTGTCCTTTATAAGAATAAGGTAGTTTGCACTTCTTACTAGTTTGCTGGGAGTTGATATCATCAATAACTCTTCACCTTTATCAAATGCTTTTTCTGCATCTACTGAGATAAAGATGTGATTTTTTTCTTATATAATCTGTTAATATCATTAGTTGATAAATTTTTATTGCTAAAAAATATTTTTACACTGGGATAAACCTCACTTAGTAATTATCTATTATTCTTTTTATATATTGCTGGATTCAATTTGATAATATTTTGTTTGGGATTTTAAATTCATGTTTTTGTAGTTTTCCTTTTTTGTGGTTCTTATCAGGTTTTGATATCAGGTTTATGATGGCCTCACAGAGTAAATTTTTTAATACTCTCCCTTTCTTGTATATTAAGAGTTCTTGTAAAATTGGCATTGTTTCTTACTTAACTGTCCAGATGAATTCACCTGGTAAGGCATATGGATCTAGAATTTTCCTGCGGTAAGGTTTTTATTGATGAATTGAAGGATTTTAATACTCATAGAACATTACATTTTTAAATTTCTTCTTCTTTCATTTTGGAAAGTTGTATTTTTAAATAAATTTGTCCATTTCATTTAACTTAAAAAATTCATTGGCCTTAGTTATTTAGAGCATCCTCTCATTTTCTTTACAATGTCTTCAGGATCTGTATTGATGTTTTCTTTTCATTCCTGACATTAGCAATTTCTGTTGTGCTCCTTTTTTTTCGGAATCAGTCTTTGCTAGAGGCTGATTAATTTTGTGAAACATTTCAAAGGACCAATTTTTATTTTTTTAATTGTCTGTATCTCACATCTGTGTTTTATCTCATTGATTTCTTTTCTTATATATGTATTGTTCCATCACTTCTGCTTTCTTTTGGTTTAATTTGTCATTCTTTTCCTAGTCTTTGATATGGAAGTTTAGGTAATTGATTTTTAACACTTTATTTTTTCTCATATATGCATTTAAAGATATAAATAGCCCTCCAGAGCTGCTTTATCTGCCTCCCACAGATTTTGATATACCATATTTTTGTTATTACTTAGTTCAAAATATTGTCTGCTTTCCATTATAATTTCTTATTTGACCCATGGGTTATTTGAAAGTGTATATCTTAATTTCTAAACATTTGAATATATTTTCTCTATCTTTCTGTTATTGTCTTCTATATTAATTCTACTGTATACAGAGAACATATTCTGTATGATTTCAGTCCCTGAAATGTATGATCTTGCATTACACCCTAGTATTTGATTCGTCTTGGTAAATATTCCATATAAACTTGAAAAAACATATATTCTGCAGTTGCTTCGTGTAATGTTCTGTATACTCTAATTAGGTTGAGTTTTATAATTATATTGTTTGAATCTTCTATATCCTTACTTTGCTTTTTTTTAGTAAAATTATTTTATTTAGTTTTAATATCCATCTCTAATTGTTTGAAATAAAAATTTCCATGGTCTTAATTGAACTGTACATTACTTTCTTTTAGAACGTCCTTTTTTTCATTAAAATAATTTCTAAACCACTCTATATGCTCAACATTCTGTTTAACACTAAGACATGAGTTTTTAGAAAGGCGACAAGTCATCACCTCCATGAAGTGGTGAATTGGTCCTTGTTTTGGAAAGCCCTTCAGGTGTTTCTCCAGAAATATATGTTCATGAAATGCTGAACCATCATCATCAAAACCTGCTTCATTGTTAATTGGGAACTCCCACAATTTCCCCTCTTTTGTCCACTGGATCAGCTTTTCAAACCCATTCTGAAGGGGTTGTTCATTTACTGTGGCTAACTGCTTAGCAAATTCCACATCCCAAAGTGAAGGTGATGTGTCTGTTTCAGGTGCTTGTTTAGTAACTGCCGTCATGTCAAAAATATTAAGTCTTTTCCACTTGAATATATCTTTCCTACATCTTTTTCTATGATCATAGGTCTTCTCCTGGCCAGGATAATTGTCATAGGCTTCGTCAAACTGAATCCGATGCTCTGGTCTTGAACGAACTCTAGCTGTAGCAAACCTGGCAACTTTCTTATCTATATTATGTTACTGAAACTAATTTTAGGTCTCTCTGCATCTCTCTGTGCCCTTGACTCTTCCTAATGCTGCTGGAGCTGCCTCAGCAGCTCCGACTTGGTTGTTTGCTTGTCAAAAGAGAGAGAATCTGCCACACCAGATGCAGCTGCCACCAACTCGAGACTCAGGGGCTCCAATTCTCTTCTTTGGAGCGTGTTCTGTAGCTCTTTGAAGTCTGCCAAGTGTAGCTTCCAAACTTTTAAGTGGTCTTCTGTTGGGGGTCTTTGTTGTTTGTACATTTACTGTGCTTAATCCAACTTTCATGCCCTTAATAATGTTTAACAAGTCTTTCTCATATTTTCCTTTTCACTGTCTTGGCTCTCTGAAGTCTCCTTGCAAGTCTCATCGGTTTGAACAGACTGCTCATCTTTCTTGCTACAGATCACGCTGTTAGTGCCAAAATATCTTTGGATTTATTTTTTATCTTGACCGTTCCGTGCCGAACAGCCAGTAGCACAATCGCAGCGGCTGATATCTCCGGGCTTCCGGAGGACAAGGGGTGGCGGGAAAGGGGGCGAGGAGATAGGAACGTCGAGAGTCTAGGAAACATCGCCGAGACACAAATTGAACCAAGAACGCAACTGAAATGGTGTCCGCTGCCAAACACGTCCCCCGCCCTCTCTTTTGCTTTTGGACTGATTGTTCTATCATTTACTGGGAGGTATGTGTTAACATCACCAACAATGACTCAGGATTTGCCTATGGCTCTTCTTGTTCTGTTGATTTTTGGTTTATATATTTTGAAGATACATAAATTTAGGACTATTGTGCTGCCTGTTAGTACAGACATTTTGTCATGAAATGCAATTCTTTATTTCTAACTATGTTAATTTGCATTTCTCTGATGATTAATGATGTTAAGCTTTTTTTTCCTCCCCATATACCGGTTCGCCATTTGTTTCTTAGTTTTTGTTTTTGGAGGTCTTATGAGGTTTTATTCATCCCTTAGAACAGTGACTCTGTTGGTACAAAGGGGTGAAAGCAGTGAGGTTTCCAGAGCTGTGGGCATTTGCTATTAGTTGCCCAGAAGGCCTTCTTACTTGGACGCAAAACCTGTTTCTTTTTTTCCGAATATCTATGCCTCCGGCCCAGTGATTAGTACAGAGTTGGGAGTATACCTCAAGCTAAGCTAATGAGAATGTTCCCCAGGACTTTTTTTTTTTTTTTTTTTTTTTTGCCAGAGCTATGTCAACTCTTGTCTATTTCCACTGGGATTGTTCAGCTATTGGGATGTAAATTTGGAGCTACTAGCAATCATCTTGCATTGCATGGCAGGCCAACTGAGGTCAAGCAGCAATAAGCAGAGCTGAGAGGTAGAGAAATTGAGCCCTGACAATATTATTTGCCGTCCCTGATCCAGTCGTACCTGAAACCGCCACAAATCTCCATTATGCAAGTTGGTAAGTTCCCCTCTTAAGCCTCAGCCGATTGGAGGTAGAACATTGTCCCACGTAATGGTAGTACAATCAATTAGGAGACTATTTCAAAAGTCTCCATGACTGCTACAACTTGACAGCAAGATAAGAAAAACTTTGAAATCTACCACAGAGACACTTTACTGAATATTTAATCAAGAAGCACTGTTTTAAGCAAAAGTCATAGTAAACTTAAAGGTATTTTCATTCACCCTATGTGTGTATTTTTATAGCTGGGTTTTTTTCTTGCAATTCCTTTACTTACTCCTCACTCGTTTCTACACCCATCTCCTTTTTTAATTTAAATTTTTTATTTTTAATATTTGTGGGTGCCTAGTGATGTATATATTTACGGGGTACATGAGATGTTTCGATACAGACATGTAATATGTAATAATCACATCATGGAATGGGATATCCATCCTCTCAAGCATTTATACTTTGTGTTATGAACAAACCAATTATAGTATTTTAGTTATTTTAAAATGTACAATTCAGCTGTTATTGACTATAGCCACCCTGTTGTGCTATCAAATAGCAGGTCTTATTCATTCTTTCTATTTTTGTACCTGTTACCCATCCTCACTTCCCCCACTCTGCCATGCCACTACTCTTAGCAGCCTCTAGTACCCATCTTTCTACTCTTTATGTTCATGAGTTCAATTGTTTTAATTTTCAGATCTCACAAATAAGTGAGAACATGCGATGTTTGTCTTTCTGTGCCTGACTTACTTCACTTAACATAATGACCTCTAGGTCCATTTATCTTGTTGCAAATGACAGGATATTATTATTTTTATGGCTGAGTAATATTCCATTGTGTGTATGCATCATATTTTCTTTATCTGTTCATCTGTTGATGAACACTTAGGTTGCTTCTAAATCTTGGCTATTGTATACAGTGCTGCAACAAACATGAGAGTGGAGAGATCTCTTTGATATACTGATTCTCTTTCTTTGGGGTATATACCCAGCAGTGGAATTGCTGGATCATATGGTAGCTCAATTTTTAGTTATTTTGAGGAACCTCCAAACTATTCTCCATAGTGGTTGTACTAACTTACATTCCCACCAACAGTGCACAAGGGTTCTTTTTCCTCTACATTCTCGCCAGCATTTGTTATTGCCTGTCTATTGGATATAAGTCATTTTAACTGGAGTGTGGAATATCTTACCATAGTTTTTCTTTGCATTTCTCTGATGATCAATGTTGTTGAGCACCTTTTCATATGCCTGTTTGCCATTTGTATGTCTCCTTTTGAGAGATGTCTATTCAAATCTTTTGCACATTTTTAATCCTATCATTAGATTTTTCCTATAGAGTTGTTTGAATCACTTATACATTCTTGTTATTAACCTTTTGTCAGATGAGTAGTTTGCAAATATTTTCTCCCATTCTGTGAGTTGTCTTTTATTTTTGTTTCTAATTTCCTTTGCTGTGCAGTGGCTTTTTAATTTGATGTGATCCCATTTGTCCATTTTTGCTTTGGTTGCCTGTGCTTGTGAGGCATTACTCAAGAAATCTTTGCCCAGACTGATGTCCTAGATTTTCCCCAATGTTTTTTTGTAGTAGTTTAATAGCCTGAGGTCTTAGGTTTAAGTCTTTGATCCATTTTGATTTGATATTTGTATATGGTATGAAATAAAGGTCTAGTTTCTTTTTTCTGAATATGTATACCCAGTTTTCCCAGCACCATTTATTGAAGAGACTATCTTTTCTAAAGCATATATCTGGGCACCTTTGGGGATAATGAGTTCACTGTAAATGTGATTTTTTTCTGAGTTCTCAATTCTGTTCCACTGATCTATGTGTCTGCTTTTATGCCAGTACCATGCTGTTTTTGTTCCTATAGCTCTGTAGTATAGTTTGAAGTCAGATAATGTAATTCCTCCAGATTTGCTCTTTTTGCTTAAAATAGCTTTGGCTATTTTGGGTCTTCTGTGGTTCCATATAAATTTTAAGATTGGCTTTCTATTTCTGTAAAGAATGTCATTGATCTTTTGACAGGAATTGCTTTGAATCTGTTAATTGTTTGGGGTAGAATGGACATTTGAATAATACCGATTCTTCCCCTGTTGGCCATTTCTATGTCTTCTTTTGAGAAATGTCTATTAAGATCCTTTGCCCACTTTTTCTTCCTGTTGAGTCATTCAAGTTCCTTATGTATTTTGGATATTAAGCCCTTATCAGAGATACAGTTTGCAAATACTTTATCCCATTCTGTATCTTGTCTCTTCACTCAATTGTTTGTTTTCTTGGCTGTGCTGAAACTCTAGTTTGATGTACTCACATTTGTCTAGTTTTGCTTTTGTTGTCTGTGGTTTTGGGTTGATATTCAAATAATAGTTGCTCAGACCAATGCCATGGAACTTTTTCTCTGTTTTTTCTAGTAGCTTTACAGTTTATACCTTACATTTAAGTTTATAATCTATTTTGAGTTTGTATTTGCATATAGTGTGAGATGAGAGTCTAATTTTATTCTTTATGTAGATACCCTGTTCTCACAACATCATTTATTGACGAGACTGTCCTTTCCACATTGTGTGTTCCTGATATGTTTGTAAAAAATCAATTGACTGTAAATGCATGGAATTATTTCTGAACTCTCTAATCTCTTCCATTGGTCTATGTGCCACTTTTTATGCCAATATGTTGTTTTGAGTATATAGTTTTGTAATGTAACAACTATTAGTTATATTGATGTTCTTTTGAAGAGAATGTGTCTTTTTCCCTGGTTCCTTTCATTTTTTTTTTCATTTTTTATTACTTTTTACAGTTTGATTATTTGTGCCTCAGTATTGTTTTCCTCTGGGGTTTGCTGAGCTTCTAGAAAATGTTAGATAATGTCTTCAGTTTTAGAAAATTTTTAGCCATACTCTATTTAAAGATTCCTTCTATTACATTCTCTCTCTCCTTACAGGTATATTAGAAATTTTGTGGCATATTTTTCTTTCACTCTGCACTTTTCTTTTTATTTTTTTCCACTGTATTTCACATTGGATATTTGTCTGTAGAGTCTACTGGTTGTATTTTCTGTTTTGTTCTGTTTGCTACTATTCCTGTCCAGTGAATTATTAATTTCAAGTATCAAGTTTTTCTAGATCTAGAATGTTAATTTATTTTTATTTCAACTTTTAGGTATAGAAGGTACGTGTGCAGATTTGTTACATGGAAATATTGAGTGATGCTGAGGTTTGGAGTATGGATATTTTCACCTTGGTAGTGAGCATAGTACTTCATAGGTAGTTTTTAAACCTATTTTCCCTCCTTTCACCCTCTAGTAAGTAGTACACGGTGTCTATTTGTCCCATATTTATGTTCATTTGCACTTAATGCTTAGCTCCCACTTGTAAATGAGAACATGCTATATTTGGTTTTCACTTCCTGCATTAATTTGCTTAGGTTACAGCCTCCAACTCTATCCATGTAGCTGCAAAGGACATGGTTTCATTCTCTTTTATGGCTGTGTAGTATCCCAAAGTGCATAGGTACCATATTTTCATTATCCAAGCTACCACTGTTGGGTACCTGACTTGCTTCCATGTTTTTGCTATTGAGAATAGTGCAGTGATGAACATACAAGTATATGTGTCTTTTCGGTAGAATGATTTATTTTGGGAGAGTATATACACAGTAACGATATTCCTGGGTTTACTTGTAGTTCTGTTTAAAATTCTTTAAAAGATTTCCAGACTGCTTTCCACAGTGGCTTGACTTATTCGCATTCCCACCAAGTGTATATGTGTTCCCTTTTCTTCACAGTCTGGCCATCATCTGTTTTCATTCTTATTTTTTTGACTTTTTAAAAATTGCCATTTTGACAGGTACAAGATGGTATCTCAGTGTGGTTTAGATTTGCATTTCTCTGATGATTGATGATATTGAGCATTTTTTCACATGTTCATTGACCACTTCCATGTCTTCTTTTGAGAAGTGTCTCTTCATGCCCTTTGGCAATGTTTTAATTGGATTATCTGTGTTTTGCTTTTTATTTAAGTTCCCTCTAGATTCTGAATATTAGGATTTTGTCAGACGCATAGTTTGTGATTATCTTTTCCCTTTCTGTAGGTTGTCTATTTCCTCTGTTGATAGTTTCTTTTCCTCTGCAGAAACTCTTTAGTTCAATTATATTCCACTTGTCTATTTTTGGTTTTGTTACAATTGCTTTTGGAGACTTAGCCAAGAAGCCGTTGCCAATGTCAATGTCCAAAAGAGTATTCTCAGATTGTCTTTCAGGATTTCTTGTAGTTTGAGGTCTTACATTTAAATCTTTAATCCATTATGAGTTAATTTTTATAAATGGTAAAATGTAGGTGTCCAGCTTCTATCTTATGCATATGGCTAGTTATCCTAACACCATTTACTGAATAAGGAGTCCTTTTTCCATTGCTGGTTTTTGTCAGCCTTGCCAAAGATCAGATGGTTATAGGTTTGTGGCTTTATTTCTGAGTTTTCTATTCTGTTTTATTGGTCTGTATGTCTGTTATTGTACCAGTGTCAAGCTGTTTTGGTTACTGTGACTTTATGGTATAGTTTCAAGTTGGGTAGTGTGATGCCTTCACCTTTATTCTTTTTGCTTGGGATTGCTTTGCCTAGAATGTTAATTTTTTTAATAGATTCTGATTCTCTGCTGAATTTTCCCATCTTTTTGTTCCTTTTGTTCATCTTTTTTTTTTTTACTCTAGCTATAATTATTTTATAGCCTTTGTCTACTAACTCCAATATTTGTATCTGTGGTTATGCATCAGTTGTTTATTTTTGTAATGATTGAAAGTCAACTTTTTCTGCCTCATTCACAGGTCTAGTAATGTTTTATTGTGTATCAGGCAGTGTGTATAAAAAAAGTGTAAAGAATCAACCACCTTACTCCTGCAAGAATGGCCAAAATTAAAAATTAAAAAATAATACATGTTGGCACGGATGTGGTGAAAAGAGAGCACTTTTACACTGTTGGTAGAAATGTAAACTGGTACAATCACTATGAAAAAACAGTGTGGAGATTCCTTAAAGAAATAAAAGTATACTACCATTTGATCCAGGAATCCCACTACTAGGTATCTAACCAGGTGAAATAAGTCATTATACAAAAAAGATACTTGCACATGCATGTTTATCACAGCACAGTTTGCAATTGCAAAAATATGGAACCAGCCCGAATGCCCATCAATCAATGGGTGGATAAAGAAAATATGGTATATATACACCATGGAATGCTAGTCAGCCATTAAAGACAACAAAATAATGGCATTTGCAGTAATCTGGATGGAATTGGAGATTCTTATTCTAAGTGAAGTAACTCAGAAATGGAAAACCAAACATCATGTGTTCTCACTCATAAGTGGGAGCTAAGCTATGAGGTCGCAAAGGCATAAGAATGATACAATGAACTCTGGAGACACAGGGGAAAGGGTGGGAGGGGGGTGAGGTAAAAATATTATGCATTGGGTACAGTGTACACTGCTTGTGTGATGGGGCACCAAAATCTCAGAAATCACCAATAAAGAACTTATTTATGTAACCAAACACCACTGCTCCCCGCAGGTGGTATTTATTTAAAAATAAATTTTTAAAAAATAAGTAAAGGCAGTCTACAGCTCCCAGCGTGAGCGATGCAGAAGACAGGTGATTTCTGCATTTCCAACTGAGGTACTGGGTTCATCTCACTGGGGAGTGCCAGACAGTGGGTGCAGGACAGTGGGTGCAGCACACCAAGCATGAGCTGAAGCAGGGCGAGGCGTCGCCTCACCCGGGAAGTACAAGGGGTCAGGGAATTCCCTTTCCTAGTCAAAGAAAGGGGTGACAGATGGCACCTGGAAAATCAGGTCACTCCCACCCTAATACCACGCTTTTCCAATGGGCTTATCAAATGGCATACCAGGAGATTATATCCCGCACCTGGCTCAGAGGATCCTATGCCCACAGAGCCTCACTCATTGCTAGCACAGCAGTCTGAGATCAAACTGCAAGGCAGCAGCGAGGCTGGGGGAGGGGTGCCCACCATTGCTCAGGCTTGAGTAGGTAAACAAAGCAGCCAAGAAGCTTGAACTGGGTGGAGCCCACCACAGCTCAAGGAGGCCTGCCTGCCTCTTTAGGCTCCACCTCTGGGGGCAAGGCACAGAAAAACAAAAGACAACAATAACCTATGCAGACTTAAATGTCCCTGTCTAACAGCTTTGAAGAGAGTAGTGGTTCTCCCAGCATGCAGCTTGAGATCTGAGAATGGGCAGACTGCCTCCTCCAGTGGATTCCTGACACCCAAGTAGCCTAACTGGGAGGCAGCCCCCAGTAGGGGCTGACTGACACCTAACACAGCCGGGTACTCCTCTGAGACAAAACTTCCAGAGCAACAATCAGGCAGCAGCATTTGCGGTTCACCAATATCCGCTGTTCTGCAGCCACCGCTGCTGATACCCAGGCAAACAGCATCTAGAGTGGACCTCCAGTAAACTCCAACAGACCTGCAGCTGAGAGTCCTGACTGTTGGAAGGAAAACTAACAAACAGAAAGAACATCCACACCAAAAACCCATCTGTACGTCACCATCATCAAAGACCAAAGGTAGATAAAACCACAAAGACGGGAAAAAAACAGAGCAGAAAAACCGGAAACTAAAAATCAGAGCACCTCTCCTCCTCCAAAGGAACGCAGCTCCTCACCAGCAACGGAACAAAGCTGGATGGAGAATGACTTTGACGAGTTGAGAGAAGAAGGCTTCAGAAGATCAAAGTACTCCGAGCTAAAGGAGGAAGTTTGAACCAATGGCAAAGAAGTTAAAAACTTTGAAAAAAAAATTAGACAAATGGATAACTAGAATAACCAATGCAGAGAAGTCCTTAAAGGACCTGATGGAGCTGAAATCCATGGCACGAGAACTATGTGACGAATGCACAAGCCTCAGTAACCGATGCGATCAACTGGAAGAAAGGGTATCAGCGATGGAAGATGAAATGAATGAAATGAAGCGTGAAGAGAAGTTTAGAGAAAAAGGAATAAAAAGAAACGAACAAAGCATCCAAGAAATATGAGACTATGTGAAAAGACCAAATCTACGTCTAATTGATGTACCTGAAAGTGACGGGAAGAATGGAACCAAGTTGGAAAACACTGAGCAGGATATTATCTAGGAGAACTTCCCCAATCTAGAAAGGCAGGCCAACATTCAAATTCAGAAAATACAGAGAATGCCACAAAGATACTCCTTCAGAAGAGCAACTCCAAGACACATAATTGTCAGATTCACCAAAGTTGAAATGAAGGAAAAAATGTTAAGGGCAGCCAGAGAGAAAGGTCGGGTTACCCACAAAGGGAAGTCCATCAGATTAACAGCTGATCTCTCGGCAGAAACTCTACAAGCCAGAAGAGAGTGGGGGCCAATATTCAACATTCTTAAAGAAAAGAATTTTCAACACAGAATTTCATATCCAGGAAAATTAAGCTTCATAGGTGAAAGAGAAATAAAATACTTTACAGACAAGCAAATGCTGAGAGATTTTGTCACCACCAGGCCTGCCCTAAAAGAGCTCCTGAAGGAAGCACTAAATATCGAAAGGAACAACCGGTACCAGCCGCTGCAAAACCATGCCAAATTGTAAAGACCGTCAAGGCTAGGAGGAAACTGCATCAACTAACGAGCAAAATAACCAGCTAACATCATAATGACAGGATCAAATTCACACATAACAATACTAACCTTAAATGTAAATGGGCTAAATGCTCCAATTAAAAGGCACAGACTGGCAAATTGGATAAAGAGTCAAGACCCATCATTGTGCTGTATTCAGGAAACCCATCTCACATGCAGAGACACACATAGGCTCTAAACAAAGGGATGGAGGAAGATCTACCAAGCAAATGGAAAACAAAAAATGGGAAGAGTTGCAATCCTAGTCTCGGATAAAACAGACTTTAAACCAACAAAGATCAAAAGAGACAAAGAAGGCCATTACATAATGGTAAAGGGATCAATTCAACAAGAA
>NW_026652282.1:70381703-70479332 GCF_009828535.3 Hylobates moloch
GGCACATATACACCATGAAATACTATGTAGCCATAAAAAATGATGAGTTCATGTCCTTTGTAGGGACATGGATGAAGCTGGAAACTATCATTCTAAGTCTTTTTGTATGTCTAAAAGTACTTATTTTGTGAATCTGGGTGAACCAATGTTGCATGTATATATCTTTAGAATCATTAAGTCATCTTCTTTAATTTGTCATTGTATAATGCCTTCCTTTGACCTTTTTTACTGTTGTGGGTCTAAAGTCTGTTTTATCTGATATAAGAGGAGTGACCCCTGCTCTTTTTTGTTTTTTGTTTGCATAGGTGTTTCTTCATCCAGTCCTTTACTCGGGGCCTGTGGGTTCCATTTTGTGTGAGATAGGTCTCTCAAAGACAGCAGATGAATGGATTTTGATATTTTATCCAACTTGCCATTCTTCACCTTTTACATGAGGTGTTTAGACCATTTGTGTTCAAGGTTAATATTGATACATGAGGTTTTGATTCTATTGTGAATTTGTTAGCTCTTTGCTTTGTAGTTTCTATTTTGTTTATGCTTTTTATAGGGTCTATGGACTATTAACTTAAGTGTGTTTTTGTGGTAGTCAGTATCATTCTTTTGTTTCCATGCTTAGAACTCCCTGAAAAATCTCTTGTAATGCTGGTCTAGTGTTAACAAATTCCTTTAGCATTTGCTTGTCTGGAAAATATTTCATTTCTCCTTCACTTATGAAGCTTAGTTTGGCAAGATATAAATTCTTGGTTGAAATTTAGTTTTTTTAAACAATGCTGAAAATAGTCCCCCAATATCTCCTGGATTGTAAAGCTTCTGCTGAAAAATTTAGTGTTAGCCTGATGTCACTCCCTTTGTATTTGATCTGTCCTTTCTCAACAGCAGTCTTTAAGATTTTTTTCTTTCGCATTGACCTTGGACAGTCTGGTGACTATATGCCTTGGTGAAGTTCATTTTGTATAGTATCTCACAGGTGTACTCTGGATTTCTTGTATATGGATGTCTATTTTTCTAGCAAGATTGGGAAGTTTTCTTGAATTATTCCCTAAAATATATTTTTCCTGTTTGTTTGCTTTTCCCCTACCTCTCTCAGGATTGCCAATAATTTGTATGTTTTGTCACCTTACACAATACGATATTTCTTGAAGACCCTCCTCATTTATTAAAATTCTTTTCTCTTTATTTTTGTCAGACTGGTTTAGCTCAAAAAAACAGTCTTCAAACTCTAATATTATTTCTTCTGCTTTACCCAGTTTACTAATAAAGTTTTAAATTGTGCCTTGACGATTTTTAAGTGAGTTTTCAATTACAGAAACTCTGATTGATTTCTTTTTAAGAGATTTATCTCTTCCTTTCTTTCCTAGTTTGCTTTAGAAATTTATTCATGTTGATTTTTAACTTTGTCTTGAATTTCATTGAGCTTCTTTGCTATCCATGCTTTGAATTCTTTATCAGTCATTTCTGAATTTCCATTTTGTTTAGGGATTATTGCTGGAGAGCTAGTGTGATCCTTTGGTGGTATAACTTCATTCAGATTTTTTATGGTGCCAGAATTATTGTGCTGGTTCCTTCTGATTTGGAGATGCTGGCACTTCTAATTTCTGTAAATACTTCTGTGCAGGTAGGATTTTTTTTATTTTTCTTTCTTTTCTTATAATGTTCTTATTATTTCATTATTAATATTTTTTATTTCCCTTTCACTCCCCTCCTATGGGGTGTGACTAGAGAACGCTTGGTAGAGTCTTTTGGCTTAGCTTCTGTAGCACTATGCACTTCTTTTGGCACAGTTTATATTAGGCTGTGCAGTTTATCCAACAAATGTGTAAATGACATTTATAGTTATGAGCTGGCTGTGAGCAACATATGTGGGTATATACTTGATCATTGTTACTGGCAGAAGCTCTCTGTTGCCTCAGGCAATGGGATGATTTATAGAATGCACAGTGGTCAGAGCTCTTTCCTCAGGCATAGGAGAGCAGGAGCCACAAAAGGAGGGGCCAGACTGGGTATGTCCACCTGCAGGTCCTCTGATGGCAGGCACAAACACCAGTGCCAAGGGATAATCCAGTGGGTGGTCACCAGGCACCCAATGGCATGCCTAGGCTTGGAGCTGGCAAACCTCCTCAGCTCCAAGTTCTCTACACTGGGATGGGGGGCATCTTAAGCTTATAATCCAGGAGAGTGGGCGCTCCAGATGCCTGGAGATATGCCTGGGTGTGGAGCAGAGAGGGTCCCCCTGCAACAAGATCTCTGCACAAAGGGGGTTGGGCATCTCAGGCTGCTGAAACAGGCAAACAAGTGCTCCCTGTGCCTGGACATCTGCCTAGGTGTGGAGCAGAGATGACACCCTGCAAGATCTCTGCACAGAAGGGATGGGGCATCTCAGGCTGCTTGACCAAGCAAGCACGTTCTCTGAATGCCTGGAGATCTGCTTGAGTGTGTCAGAAAGGGTCCTCCTGCACCAAAATCTCTGCACAAGAGGGGTGGGGTTGGTCTTGCTGCAGATTCTGGTGAGCAGGTGTTCCAAATATCTGGAGATCTGATTGGGCGTGAAGCAGAGAGAACTGCACCAAGAACTATGTGCAGGAAGGGTGGGGTGGCTCAGGCTGCTGAACCAAGAGAACAGGTGCTCCAGTGGCTGAAGGTCAGCCTGGGCATGGAGCAGAGAAAACTGCATCAAGAACTATGTGTGGCAAGGGTGGGGTGGCTCAGGCTGCTAAGCCAGGTGAGTGGATGCTCCAAATGCTTGGAGATCTGCTTGAGTGTGGAGCAGAGAGCACACCCCTGCACCACAATGTATGTCCAGGAAGGATGGGTGGCTCAGGCTGCTGATCCAGACAAGTGGGTCCTCCAGTGCCTGGATTTCTGCCTCAGGGTGGAGCAGAAAGGGCCCCCCTGTACTGTGATATCATAGAAGCAGGGTGGGGAACCCAGCAATGGTACATGCAGATCAGTTCAATGTTGCCAAGCTAGCCCTGGGTGCAAGACGTTTTGCCCAAAAGAAACTGCAGCTATAGCAGCTCTCATCCCACCCCAGGCATGGGAAGGGAATGAGCACAGTTATAGCACCTACTGTTGAGGCACTTTTCACAGTTCTGGCTATGGAGGCCACTACTCCACTCCAGAGCAGGAACTCCAATCTCTCACCCAAGACTAAATGCCTGCTTGGCCACACTGCCAGGTTGCCAAAGAATTGCTGACTTCGGATGCACCTGGGTTAAAGGTGGTATCCTGCTCTCAGTCCTGGGTCTGGGACAATGCATGAAGCTTTCCCTGGTTTCTTTCCCTCACAGCATCTGCAAGCTTGTCCCCAGGTTAACTCCAGGGCTTGGGAGAAGCAAAGTGCTCTCCATTGGCCTGGTTTGCTTGGATCTCTAATGGAAAAGTGAGTCACAGAGGGTGGATCTCTTCCTCTCTCATGTACTGGGGTTTCACTCACTTTTATCAACCAAATGCCATCGTGGGGACAGTTTATCAGCATTCTCCTTTCCAAGATCTGGATTATTCTTCACAATCTGATGGATTCCCTTTTTTCTTTCTTGAATTAAAGCTCAGAGTCTATCTTTATACAGTATATTGTTATTTCCACGTGCCTGAGTCATGCTGAAAGCCTCTAATTCACCAACTTGAAAAAAAATAGTTTTAGCTCTTATCTTTAGATCTTTAACACATTTTTAAAAATTAATTAATTAATTTTTTCCAAAAGTTATTGGGGTAAGGGTGGTATTTGGTTACATGAGTAAGTTCTTCAGTGTAGATTTGTGAGATTTTTGTGCATCCATCACCCAAGCAGTATACGCTACACCATATTTGTAGTCTTTTATCCCTCACTCTCTTCCCACTCTTCCCCCGAAGTCCCCAAAGTCCATTGTGTCATTCTTATGCCTTTGTGTCCTCATAGCTTAGCTCCCCCATATCAGTGAGAACATACAATGTTTGGTTTTTCATTCCTGAGTTACTTCACTTAGAATAATAGTCTCCAATCTCATCCAGGTCACAGCAAATGCTGTTAATTCATTTCTTTTTATGGCTGCATAGTATTCCATTGTACATATATACCACAGTTTCTTTATCCACTCATTGATTGATGGGCATATGGGTTGTTTCCATGATTTTGCTACTGCGAATTGTGCAATTATAAACATGCGTGTACAAGTATCTTTTTTGAATAATGACTTATTTTCCTCTGGTTAGATACCCAGTAGTGGGATTCCTGGATCAAATAGTAGTTTTCTTTTTGGTTCTTTAAGGAATCTCCACACTCTTTCCATAGTGGCTGTACTAATTTACATTCTCACCTGTTCACTGTGTCCATGCCAACATCTACTGTTTTTAGATTTTTTGATTATTGCGATTCTTGCAAGAGTAAGGTGGTATCACATGGTGGTTTTGATTTGCGTTTCCCTTATCATTAGTGATGTTGAGCATTTTTCCATATGTTTGTTGGCTATTTGTGCAACTTCTTTTGAGTATTGTCTATTCATATCCTTGGCCCACTTTTTGATGGGATTGTTTATTTTCTTCTTACTGATTTGTTTGAGTTCGTTGTAAATTCTGGATATTAGTCCTTTGTCAGATGTATAGATTGGGAAGGTTTTCTTCCACTCTGTGGGTTTTCTGTTTACTCTGTTGATTATCTCTTTTGCTGTGAAGAAGCTTTTTAATTTAATCAAGTCTCATCTATTATCTCACTACCTGATTTCAAGCTATACTATTATGTTATAGTCACTAAAATAGCATGGTAGTGGTATAGAAATAGGCACATGGGCCAATGGAACAGAATAGAGAACCCAGTAATAAACCCAAATACTTATAGCTAACTGATCTACAACAAAGCAAACAAAAACATAAAGTGGGGAAGGGACACCCTTTTCAACAAATGGTGCTGGGATAATTGGCAAGCCACATGTTGGAGAATGTAACTGGATAGTCATCTCTCTCCTTATATAAAAATCAACTAAAGATAGATTAAGGACTTAAACCTAAAATCTGAAACTATAAAAATTCTAGAAGATAACATTGGAAAAACCCTTGTAGACATTGGCTTAGGCAAAGATTTCATGACCAAGAACCCAAAAGCAAATGCAATAAAAACAAAGATAAAATAGCTGGGACCTAGGTAAATCAGGGATTTCCTCTTGGTTTGGATCCATTGCTGGTGAGCTAGCATGATTTTTGGGGGGTGTTAAAGAGCCTTGTCACATTACCAGGACTGGTTTTCTGGTTCCTTCTCATTTGGGTAGGCTTTGTCCGAGGGAACGTCTAGGGCTGAAGGTGTTGTTCAAAAGGGGATGTTCCCTTGATATAGTAGTCTCCCATTTTCCTATGGATGTGGCTTCCTGTGAGCTGAACTGCAGTGATTGTTGTCTCTCTTCTGGGTCTAGCCACCCAGCAAGTCTACCGGCTCCAGGCTGGTACTGGGGATTGTCTGCAGAGTCCTATGATGTGAACTGTCTATGTGTCTCTCAGCCATGGATACCAGTGCCTGTTTCGGTGGAGGTGGTGGGGGAGTGCAATGGACTTCGTGAGTGTTCTTAGGTTTGGTGTAATGCTCTATTTTTGTGCTGGTTGGCTTCCTGCCAGGAGGTGGTGCTTTCCAGAAAGCACCAGCTGTAGTAGTATAGAGAGGGACTGGTGGTGGACGGGGCCCTAGAACTCCCAAGATTATATGCCCATTGTCTTCTGCTACCAGGGTAGATAGGGAAGGATCATCAAGTGGTGGTGGGGCTAGATGCGTCTGAGCTCAGAATCTCCTTAGGTGGGTCTTGCTGCAGCTGCTGTGGGGGATGGGGGCGAGATTCACAGGTCATCGGAGTTGTGTACCTAGGAGGATTATAGCTACCTCTGCAGGTTGTTAGGGAAGTGGGCTAATGCCATCAGTCACAGGCCTCATCCAGCTCCCACGCAAAATGAAGGGCTGGTCTCATTCCCACCGTGCCCCCACAACAGCCCTGAGTCTGTTTCCAGGTGGAGGGCATGATGGGGTTGAAAATTTGCCCTGGGCTACCCTTCTCCTGGCTGCCAGAGAAAAGGGCTTGGTTCTTCCCCACTTATGTAGTCTGCACACCAGATTTGCACCCTCCCCCGAGTTCTGGCCAGGAGGCATCTTGCTCTGTTCAAATTATTGCAAAGTTCAGCTAGAGATTTCCTTTTCTCTGTGGAGTTATACCCGCTGCTCCTCTGGTCACCCACCCAATGGATCTCTGTGGTGCCGGGCAGGAATGGCCTGCTAGGAGATGCAGCAAGCTCCCAGGACCTTTCTGCTCCTTCCTCTACCCCTGTATTTCACTTGGCTCTCTAAATTGGCTCAGCTACAGGTAAGGTGGGAAACTTCTCCGGCAAACAAACCTTCAACTTCTCCAGTGGGGGTGTGTGTTCAGGAGAGAAGGGTCTCCCTTTCCCACTTCTAGAGTTGGGGCACTCACAGTATTTGGGGTGTCTCCCAGGTACTGCAGGAGCAGTCTGCTTCCTTCAGAGGGTCCGTGGATCTTGTTGGGATTGCTGGTTTTTTCTTGCAGTCGATCTGGAGCTAAAATTCACAATGTGAGCTTCCACAAGCTGCTCTGTCCAGAGCTGCAATCTAGTCCTGCCTTCCATCTGCCATGATGATCTCTAAGCCTCTTTTAATACATTTTAAAATACTTTTTGTATGTGATGTAAAGTAGCAGTCAAATTTATTCTTTTTCATGTGACTATCCAGTATTCCCAACATCACTTATTGGAGAAACTGCCTTTTTTCCATTGTGTGGTCTTTGCATTCTCATCAAAAATCATTTGACTCTATACTGAAGAGTTTATTTCTGGGCTCTCTATTCTTTTTCATTGGTCTATATGTCTGTCTTTATGCTATCACCACACTGTATGTTTTGTTTACTATAGCTTTGTAGTAAATTTGAAACCAGAAAGCATGAGGTCTCCAAATTTATTCTTCTTTTTCAAGACTGTTTTGGCTATTTGGGTCATTTGAGATTCCATATAAATTTTAAGTTATTGTTTTTATTGCTGCAAAAAGTACATTGGAATTTTGATAGAGATTGCATTGAGTCTGTAGATTTCTTTGTATAGTATGATGGCTAATTTTATGTGTCAACTTGATTAGTCATTGGGTGCTCAGATATTTAGTTAAAGCATTATTCTGGATATGTCTAAGAGGGTCTTTCTGAATGAAGATTTGAATCTGTAGACTAAGTAAAGCAGATTGACTTCCCTAATTTGGATAGGCCTCATCCAATCAGTTGAAAGCCTGAATGGAACAAAAAGGCTGAGTATGAGGGAGTTTATCAGACCTGATCGCCTTTAAGCTGGGACATCTGGGTTCTTTTTCCTGCCTTTAGACTCAAACTGAAACATTGGCTCTTCCTGGGTCAAGAGCCTGTTGGACTCAGACTAGCTACATCATCAGCTTTCTTAGTTCTTAGGCCTTTGTACTACCACTGGCTCTCTTGGGTTTTTAGCTTGGCAACTGCAGATTTGGAGATTTCTAGGCCTCCATAATCACATGAGCCAATTCCACATAATAGTTAAATGTATACAGGTATGTATTCTATTGCTTCTGTTTCTCTGGAAAACTCTAACACTGGTAGTATAAACATTTTAACAATATTAAGCCTTCTCTACTATGAACAACTCTATGCTCAAAAACTAGGAAACCTAGAGGAAATGGATAAATTTCTGGAAATATGCAAACTTCCAAAATTGAACCAGGAAGAAATAGAAATCCTGAACAGAACAATAATGAGTGAGATTGAGTCAGCAATAAGAATCTCTCAACAAAAAAAGCCCGAGATCACACGAATTCACAGCCAAATGCTACTGAATGTATAAAAAAGAACTAATACCAATCCTACAGAAAATGTTCCAAAATCAAGGAGGAGGAAATCCTCCTTAACTCACTCTACAAAGCCAGTATCACCCTGATAACAAAGTCAAAGAATGACACAACAAAAAGGAAAACTACACACCAATATCCTGGATTAACATAGATTGAAAAATTCTCAACAAAATACTAGCAAACCAAATTCAACATCCACATCAAAAAAATAATACACCGTGATCAAGTGGGATTTATTCCAGGGATGCAAGAATGGTTCAACCTATGCATATCAATAAATGTGATTCACCACATAAAGAGAATCAATAACAAAAAACCATGTTATAATCTCAACAGATGCAGAAAAAGCAGTTGGTAAAATTTAGCATCTCTTTATGACAAAAACCTCCAAAAAACTAGGTGTAGAAGGGGCATATCTCAAAATAATAGAAGCTATATATGAGAAACCCACAGCCAACATCATACCAAATGGGAAAAAGCTGAAAACATTCCTCTTAAGATGTTGAACAAGAGAAGGACACCCACTTTCACCATTTCTATTCAACATAATACTGGAAGTCCTAGCCAGAGCAATCAGGGAAGAGAAAGAATAAAAAGTATCCAAACTGGAAAAGAGGAAGTCCAATTTTCTGTTTGTTGATAATACCTATAAAATCCTAAAGACTCCTCCAAAGGACTCCTAAATTTAAATTCAGTAAAGTCTAAGGATTCAAAGTAAGCATACAAAAATCAATAGCATTTTGATACACCAATAATGATCAAGGCCACAGTAACCAAAATGGCATTGTAGTGGTATAAAAAAATAGATATGTCAAACAATGGAACAGAATGGAGAACCTGGATATAAAGCCACATACCTACAACCAACTGATCTTTGACAACATCAACAAAAATAAACCATAGGGCAGGACACCCTGATATGGTTTGCCACTTTGTCCACACCTGAATGTCATGTTGAATTTTAATTCCCTAATGTTGGGGGAGGGACCTGGTTAAAGGTGACTGGATCATTGGGGCAGATTTTCCCCTTGCTGTTCTTGTGACAGTTTGTGAGTCCTCATGAGATCTGATGGTTTAAAAGTGTGTGGCACTCCTGTTTTCACTCTCTCTCTCTCCTGCTCTGCCATGGTAAGATGTGCTTGCTTCCCCTTCACCTTTCCACCATGATTGTAAATTTCCTGAGGCCTCCCAGCCATGCTTCCTGTGCAGCCTGTGAAACTGTGAGTCAACTAAACACCTTTTCTTCATACATTACTCAGACTCAGGTAGTTCTTTATAGCAGTGTAAGACTGGACTAACACACACCCTCTCCAATAAATGATGCTGTGAAAACTGGCTAGCCATATGCAAATGAATAAGACTGGATCCCAATCTCTCACCCTATACAAAAATTGACTCAAGATGAATTGAAGACTTAAATGTAAGACCTCAAACTATCAGAGTCTTAGAAGGAAACCTAGGAAAAACTATTCTGGACTTTGGCCTAGGCAAAGAATTTATGACTAAGACTTCAAAAGCAAATGCAATAAAAACATAAGATACACAAATGGGACTTAAACTAATGAGCTTCTGCACAGCACTAGAAACTATCAACAGAGTAAACAGACAACCTACAGAATGAGAGAAAATATTTGCAAACTATGCATCAGACAAAGTTATAATATCTAGAATCTATAAGGAACTTAATTCACAAGCAAAAAACAAATAACCTCATTAAAAATGGGAAAAGGACACGAACAGACACTTCTTCAAAGAAGACATACATGCAGTCAATTAAGATATGAAAAAATGATCAGATAAAGAAAAAGAGGAAAAATACTAATATCAGGTCTTTTTTCTAATGCTCAAATTCATGCAAGAGATTCACACACACGATCAACTGAGCAAACATTCACAATATAATTCAATTGTTAAAGCCAGTAATTAGGGAGGATGACAAACCACAGTGATGGCTGGGAAAGCCAGCACACTAACAGAAAACTGGAGCAGATCTGGAAGTCCCTCAGTAGCTGGTCATTGGGGGAATATCTGCTCCTATAAGACAGAACCTCTGGGTAGCAATTGTCAAAGCCTGGAGTAGGCTTCAGAAATCTTGCAGGCAGAAATTCTAAAGGTGCCTCGTGCATTGTCAGTTCTTTACTGTTTTAATGATATTCTACAAGTGTGCCCGTTACCATTATCTCATTAACATTTTGGCTCAATTTTCTATTGGCTCATTCTGGCTTTCAGGTGGTATCATACCACAGGCAGTTTTATCTCACCTATTACGCATATGTTTCTTCCTTTAAAGGAAACCAACTTTACTGTGAGATTAATGCTCAGCCTATTACATATATGTTTATAACTTTGAGGAAAAACAATTTTACTTGAACATAATGCTCATTCAAGTACACATATGCTTATCAATTTGAGCAGTAAACAACTTCAGTATGGGCTTTATAACACTTAACCTGAGTGACTCCATTATGAGATATTAGGATCCTGCCACTAGTAGTCCCCAGAGTCTACTGTTCCCATCTTTATGTCTATATGAACTCAATGTTGGCTGTTAGGATTCCATAATTATTCAGGACCTCTATAATAGGTACAATGTCACCACCTAATATCTTAGACAATGCTGAAGTTATTTCTTCGTTATGGTTCTCACAACCTAACTTCCTAGGTTTGAAGTTGCTTTGAGAGATACTATTGTTTCTCATAAGTCAAAGGCAGATAGATGTACCCTCTCCCAAAGGCCACCTTCTTTGGGGTGGGGTCATGGGATTTTAGGGGTTCTCCTCCATGCTTGTGTTCAGTCTGAAGCAATGATGATGCTATTGGCAGAAGAAATAACACTAACAAATCCTGGGGGAGGGGGGGTCCCTATGAATTTTGTCTTGCATTGTTTTATACAAGAAGTCCTAAACCAAAAAGAAAGAATAAAAATATTTTCAGCCAGGTGGCAATAGTCTTTTTTGATTGAAGCACATTCTCTACTATACAGCTAAATTCATCCTTTGGAATTTTAATTTTCTGTGAATGACACTGTACTCCTCCCCAAGATTAGAAAGCCAGAGCACACGTCAGTGTGCATGCAACTTTCAAATATCCTCTTTTTCATTGCCTTCTGAATAGCCTGGCCATTCTCTTCCAGAACGGAGAAAAATGATTCCCTAGAAATGAGACTTCCTCATCTCTATGCGGCAAAGAGCTCATATTCATTTTCTCAGCCTCTGATAGCTTCAGAAAGGATAGTTATTGTTAGCCTGGACTATTCTTGGAGCCAGAAATGCTGTGGTTAGGGCACTTCATCAACCAAATCACAGTTGTTCTGCCTTCCTATAAGTGATGCTCTGCCATCCTCACATCCTATTAGATTGCTCGAAGAAAAAAAGTTCACTATAACTAAATGGTTTCATACAGAATCTTTACTTGTCTATGGCTTTGGCTTGTAACAAGTTTTTCTCTTCCAATATGGGGTTGCACAACAAACCCAGAGCTGTAGGCGGTACCACAAAACATCCATGTTATTCATTTATTTGTTTATGTAAGAATTACACTGAAAAATATTTGTAAATATTTAAAATTATACTCTTTCATTTGCTTTTGTCTTGTGTTCCTTTCCAAGGATTGAAATTTCTCCCATGCAATTTGGATAAAACAGGAAACAGCTTAATTTAACTGCTGTATTCTTGCATTATATACATTTATATATATATTTCTATTCAATAGGCATGCATACACAGTACTATACAGATACTGAAGCTGGAAGTGAAATAGTCTTTCTCCATTTTGATACACCCAGCCTTGCACCCACAAATTAGATATGGTACTAATTATATCTATTTAATATATTGGGAGAAGAATTTTGGAGAGGAAGTTCCAATTTAATTTCTTTTTCCACCAGTGGGAGAGACTCATTCTTGCTTGAATGTCATCAAAATATAAAAAGATGAAAGAAAACAGACAATATAATAAGTAAATCCTAACCCTGCTCAAAACATGTAGCACAATTAGAGCAAAAAAAAACCTGATTCTTAGGGATATTTGGAGAAATGACTGATGCCAGGGCTAGGGTAGGGTAGACACAAAATGAGCCTGAAATGTAACAAAACATATTATGTTTTGTTATACCAAAAACATAATAGAAATTTTTATTTTATTGGGAGCATGCCACAAAATGCACTTAACAAATTGAAAAAAACTCCTGCTGGAAAAATCTGAGACAATATAAGCACGAAAATTATTGAGTAAACCACTGAAAAAATAAGAATTCATGAGTCCACACTGACAGTAATAGATAAATATATAAATAAACATGGGGGAAGGGTTTTTCCTTGAAATAGGTTGCTGATAAGTATGAAGGAAGTACTGGAGCTAAAAAATAATTAACAATCATCATAATAAAGACTAAATTAATAAAATGTGATAAATGGAGGCTGAATCTTGGGGGAAATTATGCATAGTCTCCAAGTGACTTCCCACAGACTACTTATTAGTTACAAAAAAGTAATATAACCAGTAATTATACATCAAAGAATTTGGGCAGCACCTTGACTGGATGATCAAATGGCAAGAAAAGGCTGTGGACCTGTCCCAGATTAAAGAATCCTAGCGAGATATGATGATTATATGTGCTACCAGGTTCTAGACTGGATTCTCAATTCAAGGAGAAAATGCTGTAAAGGACACTATTGGGTCAACTGACATAGTTGGAATATAAGAGATATGTTAGATAAAATATTTTATCATATTCTTAGGATCATGATGCACATGGCTCACCCATGAATGGTTCTGAAAAATATTGTAAAATTATGTGTGTGTGTGAGGAGACAGAGAGCAAAAGGAGTAAAATATTTTATTTTTATATTCTTTTTTATCTTCTAAAAAAGGGGATACATGTGCAGATAGTGCAGGTTTGTTACATAGGTATACGTATGCCATGGTGATTTGCTGCATCTATTGACCCATCCTCTAAGTTCCCTCCACTCATCCTACACCCCCCAAGAGGCCCTGGTGTGTGTTGTTCCCCTCTCTGTGTCCATGTGTCCTCAATGTTCAACTCCCACTTATGAGTGAGGACATGCAGTATTTGGTTTCCTGTCCCTGTGTTAGTTTGCTGAAGATGATGCTTCATCCATGTCCCTGCAAAGGACATGATCTCATTCCTTTTTATGGCTGCATAGTATTCCATGGTGTATATGTACAGCATTTTCTTTATCCAGTCTATAATTGAAGGGCATTCAGGTTGGTTCCATGTTTTTGTTATTGTAAATAGTGCTGCAATAAACATACATGTCCATGTGTCTTTAGAGTAGAATGATTTATATTCCTTTTGGTATATACTCAATAATGTGATTTTTGGGTCAAATGGTATTTCTGGTTCTACATCCTTGAGGAATCACCATACTGTCTTCTACAATGGTTGAAATAATTTACATTCTCACCAATGGTAAAAAGTGTTCCTATTTCTCCACAGCCTCGCCAGCATCTATTGTTTTCTGACTTTTTAATAATTGCCATTCTGACTGGCATGAGATGTTATCTCATTGTGGTTTTGATTTGCATTTCTCTGATGATCAGTAATGTTGAGTTTTTTTTCATGTTTGTTGGTCATGTAAATGTCTTCTTTTGAAAAGTGTCTGTTCATATCCTTTGCCCACTTTGCGATGGGGTTGTTTGTCTTTTTCTTGTAAATATGTTTAAGTTCCTTGTGAATTCTGGATATTAGACCTTTGTTACATGGGTAGATTGCAAAAATTTTCCCTAATTCTGTAAGTTGCCTGTTCTCTCTTATGGTAGTTTCTTTTGCTGTGCAGAAGCTCTTTAGTTAACTTTAGTTACTAGATCCCATTTGTCAATTTTGGCTTTTGTTGGCATTGCTTTTGGCATTTTTGTCATAAAGTCTTTGCCCATGCTTATGTCCTGAATGGTATTGCCTAGGTTTTCTTCTAGGGTTTTTATGGTTTTGGGTTTTACATTTAAGTCTTTAATCCATCGAGAGTTACTTTTTGTATAAGGTGTAAGGAAAGAGTCCAGTTTCAGTTTTCTGCATAAGGCTAGCCAGTTTTCCCAGCACCATTTACTGAATAGGAGATCCTTTACTGATTGCTTGTTATTGCCAGGTTTGTCAAAGATCTGATGGTTATAGATTCGTGGTGTTATTTCTGAGGTCTCTATTCTGCTCCATGTTTGCTTTGGTACCAGTACCATGCTGTTTTGGTTACTGCAGCCTTGTAGTATAGTTTGAAGTCAGGTAGCCTGATGCCTCCAGCTTCCAAAAAAGAGCCTGCATTGCCAAGAGAATCGTAAGCCAAAAGAACAAAGCTGGAGGCATCATGCTCCCTGACTTCAAATTATACTACAAGGCTACAGTAATCAAAACAGCATGGTACTGGTACCAAAACAGAGATATAGACCAATGGAACAGTACAGAGCCCTCAGAAATAATACCACATGTCTACAACCACCTAATCTTTGACAAACCTGACAAAAAAAAGAAATGGGGAAAGGATTCTCTATTTAATAAATTGTGCTGGGAAAACTGGCTAGCCATATATAGAAAGCTGAAACTGGATCCCTTCCTTACACCTTATACAAAAATTAATTCAAGATGGATTAAAGACTTAAATGTTAGACCTAAAACCATGAAAACCCTAGAAGAAAACCTAGGCAATACCATTCAGGACTTTTTCATATATCTGTTGGTGATTTGTATTTCTTCTTTGGAGAAATGTCTGTTCAAGTCCTTTGCCTGCTTTTTAATCATGTTTATTTTTTCTTTTGCTACTGAGTTGTAGCAACTCCATATATATGTCAGATATTAACCACTCATCAGTTATATATTTTGCAAATATTTTCCCCCATTCCATTAGTTACCTTATCACTCTGTTTATTGTTTCTTTTACTGTGTGGAAGTTTTAGTTCATGTTGTCTCACTTGTTTATTTTTGTTTTTGTTGCTTGTGCTTTTGGTGCCATATCCAAAATACTGCTAAGACCAAGGTCAAGATGATTTTTCCCCGTTTTCTTGTAAAAGTTTTCGTTTCAGGTTACAAGTTTAAGTTTTTAATCCAGTTTGAGTTGATTTTTGTGTATGGTATGTGATAAGGGTTGACTTTTATCCTTTTGCATGTTGATATCCAATTTTCCCAGGACTGTTTGTTCAAGAGACTATCCTTTGCCCATTGTGCAGTTATCTTTGCACTCTTATCAAGTTTTAGTTGGTTGTACATGTGTTGGTTTATTTCTGGGCTCTTTAACTTGTTTCATTTGTCTATATGTCTGTTTTTATGTCTGTATCATATGGTTTTAATTACTGTAAGTTTGTAATATATTTGACAATTAGGAAGTCTGTTACCTCTAGCTTTATTCTTCTTTCTCAAAATTGCTTTTGCTATTTGAGATCATTTTTGAATTTATACAAATTGTAATATTGTTTGTTCTATTTCTGCTTAAAAATGCTTTTGGAATATTGATGGAGATAACATTGAACATGTACACTGCTTTTGGTAATATGGCTATTTTAATAATATTTCAATTTATTAGCAAGATATGTCTTTCCATTTATGTATTCTGTAATTTATTTCATCTTCGTTTTGTAATTTTTATTGTACAAGTCTTTCACCTCCTTGGTTATGTTTAGTCCTGTGTATTTTGCTTCTTTGGATGCTACAGTAAATTGGACTATTTACTTAATTTCTATTTGGGGAGTTTATTGTTAATGTGTAGAAACACTACTGATTTTTCTATGTTGATTTTGTATCCTCCAACTTTACCAAGTTCATTTATTAGTTTGAATAGCTTGTTGTTTTGGGATCTTTAGAGTTGTCTACATATAAGATGATGTCCTCTGCAAACAGAGATAATTTCACTTCTGACTTTTTACTTTAGATAGCTTTTATTTCTTTTCCCTGCCTTATTGCTCTGGCAAGGACTTTCAGTAGTATATTTAATAGAAGTGGCAAGAGTGGGCATCTTTGCTTTGTTCCTGATCTTAGAGGAAAAACTTTCAGCTTTTCATTGTGAGTATGATGTTAGATGTGGGCTTCTCATATATGGACTTTATTGTGTTGAGGTATTTATTTTTCTGTACCTAATTTATTGAAAGTTTTTAACATGAAAGGAGTTAAATTTTGTTAAATACTTTTTCAGCAACTTTTGAGATGATTATATAATGTTTATTCTTCTGTTAATGTAATGTATTACATATGTTGACTTGCATATTTTAAACCATCCTTGTATCTCAGGGATGAATCCCACTGCATCTTGGTGTATCATCCTTTTAATGTGCTGAAGAATTTGATTTGCAAATATTTTGTTGATTTTCAAAGGGAATGCTTCCAGCTTTTGCCCATTCAGTATGATGTTGGCTGTGAGTTTGTCATAAATAGCTCTTATTATTTTGAGATACGTTCCATCAATAACTAGTTTATTGAGAGTTTTTAGCATGAAGGGATGTAGAATTTTATCGAAGGTCTGTTCTGCAACTATTGAAATAATCATGTGTTTTTTATCATTGGTTCTGTTTATGCAATGGATTATGTTTATTGATTTGCATATGTTGAACCAGCCTTGTATCCCAGGGATGAAGCCACTTGATCATGGTGGATAAGCTTTTTCATGTGCTGCTGGATTAGATTTGCCAGTATTTTACTGAGGATTTTTGCATTGATATTCATCAGGGATGTTGGCCTGAAATTTTCTTTTTTTGATATGTCTCTGCCAGGTTTTGGTATCAGGATGATTCTGACCTCATAAAAAGAGTTAGGGAGGATTCCCTCTTTTTCTATTGCTTGGAATGTTTTCAGAAGGAATGGTACCAACTCCTATTTGTACCTCTGGTAGAACTCCGCTGTGAATCCATCTGGTCCTGGGCTTTTCTTGGTTGGTAGACTATTAATTACTGCCTCAATTTCAGAGCTTGCTATTGGTCTATTCAAGGATTCCACTTCTTCCTAGTATATTCTTGGGAGGATGTATGTGTTCAGGAATTTATCCATTTCTTCTAGATTTTCTAGTTTATTTGCATAGAGGTGTTTACAGCATTTTCTGATGATAGTTTGTATTTCTGTGAGATCAGTGGTGATATCCTCTTTATCATTTTTATTGTGTCTATTTTATTCTTCTCTTTTTTATTAGTCTGGCTAGTGATCTATCTATTTTGTTAATCTTTTCAAAAAACAAGCTCCTCACTTCGTTGATTTTTTTAAGGGTTTTTCGTGTCTCTATCTTCTTCAGTGTTGCTTTGGTCTTACTTATTTCTTGTCTTCTGCTAGCTTTTGAATTTGTTTGCTCTTGCTTCTCTAGTTCTTTTAATTGTGATATTAGGGTGTCAATTTGAGACCTTTTCCACTTTCTCCTGTGGGCATTTAGTGCTATAAATTTCCCTCTAAACACTGCCTTAGCTGTGTCCCAGTGATTCTGGTACATTGTGTCCTTGTTCTCGTTGGTTTCAAAGAACTTATTTATTTCTGCCTTAATTTCATTATTTACCCAGTAGTGATTCAGGAGCAGGTTGTTCAGTTTCTATGTAGTTGTGTGCTTTTGAGTTTCTTAATCTTGAATTCTAATTTGATTGCACTGTGGTCTGACTGTTAGACTGTTATGATTTCTGTTCTTTTGCATTTGCTAAGGAGTGTTTTATTTTTAATTATGTGGTCTATTTTAGAATAATTGTAATGTGGTGCTGACAAGAATGTATATTCTGTTGATTAGGGTGGAGAGTTCTGTAGATGTCTATTAGTTCTGCTTGGTCCAGAGCTGAGTTCAAGTCCTGAATATCCTTGTTAATTTTCTGTCTTGTTGATCTGTCTAATACTGACAGTGCAGTGTTAAAGTCTCCCACTATTATTGTGTAGGAGTCTAAGTCTCTTTGTAGGTCTCTAAGAACTTGCTTTATGAATCTGGGTCCTCCTGTATTGGGTACATATATATTTAGGATAGTTAGGTCTTCTTGCTGCTTTGATCCCTTTACCATTATGTAATGTCTCCCTTTGTCTTTTTTGCTCTTTGTTTGTTTAAAGTCTGTTTTATCAGAGACAAGGATTGAAACCCCTGCTATTGTTGCTTTCTATTTGCTCAGTAAATATTCCTCCATCCTTTTATTTTGAGCCTATGTGGGTCTTTGCACGTGAGATGGGTCTCCTGATCACAGCACACCAATGGGTCTTGAATCTTTGTCCAATTTGCCAGTCTGTATCTTTTAATTGGGACACAACTCATTTACATTTAAGGTTAATATTGTTATGTGTGAATTTGATCCTGTCATTATGATGCTAGCTGGTTATTTTGCCCATTAGTTGATGCAGCTTCTTCATAGCATCCATGGTCTTTACAATTTGCTATGTTTTTGTAGTGGCTGGTACTAGTTTTCCTTTCCATATTTAGTACTTCCTTCAGGAATTCTTGTAAGGGAGGACTGATTGTGACAAAATCTCTCAACATTTACTTGTCTGTAAAAGATTTTATTTCTCCTTCACTTATGAAGCTTAGTTTGGCTGGATATGAAATTCTGGGTTGAAAATTCTTTTGTTTAAGAATGTTGAATATTGGCCCCCACTCTCTTCTGGCTTGTAGGGTTTCTGCAGAGAGATCTGTCATTAATCTGATGAGCTTTGCTTTGTGGGTATCCCGACCTTTCTCTCTGGATGCATGAGACAAGGATGCCCTCTCTCACCACTCCTATTCAACATAGTATTGGAAGTTCTGGCCAGGACAATCAGACAAGAGAAAGAAATAAAAGGAATTCAAATAGAAAAAGAGGAAGTCAAATTGTCTCTGTTTGCAGATGACATGATTTTATATTTAGAAAACCCCATCATCTCTGCCCAAAATCTCCTTAAGCTGATAAGTAACTTTAGCAAAGTCTCAGAATACAAAATCTATGTAAAAATTGCAAGCATTCCTATACACAAAGAACAGACAAACAAAGAGCCAAATCATGGGTGAACTCCCATTTACAATTGCTACAAAGTCAATAAAATTCCTAGGAATACAACTTACAAGAAATGGGAAGGACCTCCTCAAGAAAAGCTACAAACCACTGCTTAAGGAAATAAGAGAGGACACAAACAAATGAAAAAAACATTCCATGCTCATGGATAGAAATAATCAGTATCATGAAAATGGCCATACTGCTCAAAGTAATTTATAGATTCAATGCTATCCCCATGAAGCTACCATTGATTTTCTTCACAGAACTAGAAAAAAACTTCTTTAAATTTCATATGGAATCAAAAAAGAGCCTCTATAGCCAAGACAATCCAAAGCAAAAATAACAAAGCTGGAGACATCGCACTACCTGACTTCAAACTATACTACAAGGCTACCGTAACCAAAACAGCATGGTACTGGTACCAAAACACATATATAGACCAGTGGAACAGAACGGAGGTCTCAGAAATAATGCCACACATCTACAACCATCTGATCTTTGACAAACCTAACAAAAACAAGCAATGGGGAAAGGATTCTCTATTTAATAAATGGTGTTGGGAAAACTGGCTAGCCATAAGCAGAAAAATGAAACTTGACCCCTTCCTTACACCTTATACAAAAATTAACTCAAGATGGATTAAAGACTTAAATGTAAGACCTAAAACCATATAAAACTTAGAAGAAAACCTAGGCAATACCATTGAGGACATGAAAGACTTGATGACTAAAACACCAAAAGCAATGGCAACAAAAGTCAAAATTGACAAATGGGATCTAATTAAACTAAACAGCTTCTGCACAGCAAAAGAAACTATCATCAGAGTTAATAGGCAACCTACGGAATGGGAGAAAATTTTTGCAATCTATCCATTTGACAAAGGGCTAATATCCAGAATCTACAAGGCAGTTAAAAAATTTACAAAAAAAAATTAAAAAAAAACAACAATAACCCAATCAAAAGTGGGCAAAGGATATGGAAAAACACTTCCTGAAAGAAGACATATATGCAGCTAACAAACATTTTAAAAAAAGCTCATCATCTCTGGTCATCAGAGAAATGCAAATCAAAACCACAATGAGATACCATCTCACACCAGTTAAAAGGGTGATTATTAAAAAGTCAAGAAACAACAAATGCTGGAGAGGATGTGGAAAAATAGGAATGCTTTTACACTGTTGGTGGGAGTGTAAACTACTTCAACCATTGTGGAAGACAGTGTGGCAATTCCTCAAGGATCTAGAGCCAGAAATACCATTTGACCCAGCAATCCCATTACTCAGTATGTACTCAAAGGATTATAAATCATTCTACTATAAAGACACAGGCACACATATGTTTATTGCAGCACTATTCAAATAGCAAAGACTTGGAACCAACCCAAATGTCCATCAATGATAGACTGGAAAAAGAAAATGTAGCACATATACACAATGGAAAACTATGCAGCCATAAAAAGGATGAGTTTATGTCCTTTGCAGGGACATGGATGAAGCTGGAAACCATCATTCTTAGCAAACTAATTTGGGTTGGTTTCACAATTTTGCATTTGCAAATTGTGCTGCTATAAACGTGTGTGTGAGTGTGTCTTTTTTGGATAATGACTTCTTTTTCTCTGGGTAACTACCCAGTAGTGGAATTGCAGGGTCAAATGGTAGTTCTACATTTAGTTCTTTAAGGAATCTCCACACTGTTTTCCATAGTGGTTGTACTAGTTTACATTCCCACCAGCGGTGTAGAAGTGTTCCATGATCACCACATCCATGCCAACTTGTACTGTTTTTAGATTTTTTATTATGGCCATTCTTGCAGGTATCGCATTGATATCGCATTATGCTTTGGATTTGCATTTCCCTGATCATTAGTGATGTTGAGCATGTTTTCATATGTTTGTTGGCCATTTATATCTTCTTTTGAGAGTTGTCTATTCATGTCTTTAGCCCATTTTTGATGGATTTGTGTTCATTGTAGCTTCTGGATATTAGTCCTTTGTCAGATGCATAGATTGTGAAGATTTTCTCCCACTCTATGGGTTGTCTGTTTACTCTGCTGATTGTTCCTTTTGCTGTGAAAAGCTCATTAGTTTAATTAAGTTCCATCTATTTATCTTTGTTTATTGCACTTGCTTTTTGGTTCCTGGTCATGAAATCCTAACCTAAGCCAGTGTCTAGAAGGGTTTTCCCATGTTATCTTCTAGAATTTTTATAGTTTCAAATATTAGATTTAAGTCCTTAATCCATCTTGAGTTGATGTTTGTATAAGATGAGAGATGATGATCCAGTTTCGTTCTTCTACATATGGCTAGCCAATTATCCCAACACCATTTGTTGAAAAGGGTGTCCTTTCCCCACTTTATGTTTTTGTTTGCTTTTCTGTCAAAGACCAGTTGGCTACAAGCATTTGGGTTCATTTCTGGGTTCTCTATTCTGTACCATTGGTCTATATGCCTATTTTCATATGTTAATTTGTAGATTGCATTTGGCAGTATGGTCATTTTCACAATATTGATTCTACCCATTTATGAGCATGGGATGTGTTTCCATTTGTTTGTGTCATCTATGATTTCTGTCAGCAGTGTTTTGTAGTTTTCCTTGTAGAGGTCTTTTGCCTCCTTGTTTAGGTATAATCCTAAGGTTTTTTTTTTTGTTATTGTTGTTTTGTTTTTGTTTTTTGTTTTTTTGTTTTGTTTTGTTTTGAGACAGAGTCTCACTCTGTCGCCCAGGCTGGAGTGCAGTGATGTGATCTCAGCTCACTGCAACTCCACCTCCCAATTTCAAGCAATTCTCCTGCCTCAGCCTCCTGAGTAGCTGGGACTACAGGTGTGTGCCACCATGCCCGGCTGATTTTTTTTTTTTTTTTTTTTGTATTTTTAGTAGAGACAGGGTTTCACCATGTTGGCCAGGCTGGTCTCAATCTCCTGACTTCATGATCTGCCTGCCTCAGCCTCCCAAAGTGCTGGGATTATGGGCATGAGCCACCACGCCCAGCCTGAGTTCTCGATTTGATTCTCAGCTTGGTAGTTGCTCTTGGTATATAGAAGAGCTACTGATTTGTGTACATTAATCTTGTATCCAGAAACTCTGCTGAATTTTTTTTAACAATTCTAGGAGTTTTTTGGAGGAGTCTTTAGGGTTTTCAAGTTTAATGATCATATTATCAGCAAACAATGATTGTTTTACTTCCACTTTACTGACTAGTATGCTGTTTATTTCTTTCTCTTGTCTGACTGCTCTGGCTAGGACTTCGAGTACTAAGTTGAAGAGGAGTGGTAAGAATGGGCATTCTTGTCTTATTCCGGTTCTCAGAGGGAATGCTTTCAACTTTTCCCCATTCAGTATTATGTTGGCTATGGGTTTGTCACAGATGGCTTTTATTACATTGAGGTATGACCCTTGTATGCCAATTTTGCTGAGAGTTTTAATGCTGAAGTGATGCTGGAGTTTGTCAAGTGCTTTTTCTGCATCTATTGAGATGATCATATGATTTTTGTTTTTAATTCTGTTTATGTTGTGTATTGCATTTATTCACTTAGGTGTATTAAGCCATCCCTGCATTCCCCATATGAAAGACACTTGATCATGGTGGATTATCTTTTTGATATGTTGTTGGATTCAGTTAGCTAGTATTTTGTTAAGGATTTTAGCATGTTCATCAGGGATATCAATCTGTAATTTTCTTTTTTTGTTATGTCCTTTCCTAGTTTTGGTATTAGGGTGATGCTGGCTTCATAGAATGAATTAGAGAGGATTCTCTCTTTCTGTCTTGTAGAATAGTGTCAAAAGGATTGGTACAAATTCTTCTTTGAATGCTTGGTAGAATTCTGCTGTGAATCCATCTGGTCCTGGACTTTTTTTTGTTGGTAATTTTTTAATTACCATTTCCATCTCTCTGCTTATTATTGGTCTGTTCACAGTATCTAATTCTTCCTGATTTAAGCTAGGAGGGTTGTATTTTTTAAGGAATTTATTCATCACTTCTAGGTTTTTCAGTTTATGTTTGAAAAGGTGTTCATAGTAGCCTTGAATGATCTTTTGTATTTCAATGTTGTCAGTTGTAATATCTCCCATTTCGTTTCTTATTGAGGCTACTTGGATTTTCTCTCTTCTTTTCTTGATTAATCTTGCTAATGGTCCATCAATTTTATTTATTTTTTCAAAGAGCCAGCTTTCTGTTTCATTTACCTTTGTATTTTTTTTCAATTCCATTTACTTCTGCTCTAATTTTGGTTATTTCCTTTCTTCTGCTGGGTTTGGGTTTGGTTTGTTCTTGTTTCTTTAGTTCCTTGAGGTGTTACCTTAGAATGTCAGTTTGTGCTCTTTCAGTCTTTTTGATGTAGTCATTTAAGGCTATGAACTTTTCTCTTAGCACTGCCATTGCTGTATCCCAGAGGTTTTGACAGGTTTTTTTCTTTATTCTCATTCAGTTCAAAGAATATCTAAATTTCCATCTTGATTTCGTTTTTGTCCCATTGCTCATTCAGGAGCATATTCCCCCAAATATGTTTTCCAAAGTTTTAGATTTCTTTTCTTCCTCAGGAACACCAATTATTCTTAGGTTTGGTCATTCAACATAATTCCAGACTTCTTGGAGGCTTTGTTCATATTTTCTTGTTGTTTTTTCTTTGTCTTTCTTGGATTGGGTTAATTTGAAGACCTTGTATTCTAGCTCTGAATTTCTTTTTTCTTCTTATTCAATTCTATTACTGAGACTTTCCAAAGCATTTTGCATTTCTATAAATGTGTCCAATGTTTCCTGACGTTTTGATTGTTTTTATTTTATGCTATCTATTTCCTTGAATATTTCTCCCTTCACTTCTTGTATAATTTTTTGGATATTCTTGCATTAGATTTTACCTTTCTCTCGTGCCTCCCTGATTAGATTAATAACTAACCCCTGAATTCTTTTTCAGGTAAATCAGGGACTTCTTGGTTTGCATCTATTGCTGGTGATCTAGTGTGATTTTTGGAGGGTGCTAAACAGCCTTGTTTTGTCATATTACCAGAGTTGGTTTTCCAGTTTCTTCTCATTTTGGTAGGCTCTGTCAGAGGGAATGTCTAGGGCTGAAGACTGTTGTTCAGACTCTTTTGTCCCACGGAGTGTTCCCTTGATGTAGTAGTCTCCCCTTTTTCCTATGGATGTGACTTCCTGTGAGATGAACTGCAGTGATTGTTGTCTCTCTTCTGGGTCTAGCCACTCAGAAATTCTACCCAGTTCTGAGCTGGTACTGGGATTGTCTGCACAGAGTCCTGTGATGTGAACCATCTGTGGGTCTCTCAGCTATGGATACCAGCACCTGTTCTGGTGGAGGTGGCAAGGCGGTGAAATGGTCTCTGTGAGGGTTCTTTGTTTTTGTGGTTTAATGTTCAATTTTTGTGCTGGTTGGCCTCCTGCCATGAGATGGTGCTTTCCAGAGAGCATCAGCTGTGGCAGTATGGAGAGGAACTGGTGATGGGTGGGGCCCTAGAACTCCCATGAGTATATACCCTTTGTCTTCAGCTACCAGGGTGGATAGGGAAGGCCCATTAGGTTGGTGCAGGACTGGTGTGTCTGAGCCCAGACTCTGCTTGTGTAGGTTTTGTTGCTGCTACTGTGGTGGATGGGGGTGAGTTTCCCAGGTCAATGGAGTTGTGTACCTTGGAGGATTATGGCTGCCTCTGCTGTGTCATGCAGGTTGTCAGGGAAGTGGGGAAAGCTGGCAGTTACAGGCCTCACACAGCTCCCACACAATTTGAAGGATTGGTCTCACTACCACCGTGCCCCCTCCCGACAGCCCTCAGTCTATTTTCATGCAGTGGGTGAGCAGGGCTACCCACCTCCCAACTACAAAAGTAAAGGGTTTTGGTTCTTCCCCCACCTATGGAGCCTGCACACTGGATTTGCACCCTCCCCTGAGTTCTGGCCAGGAGGCTTCTATCCTGGTTCAAGTTGTTACAAAATTCAACTGGAGACTTTTTCTTTTCCCTGTGGCATTTTCCCTCACACCTCTGGCCTCCCTCCCAAAGGATCCCTGTGGTGCCAGCCAGGAGTGTCCCACTTGGGGACTCAGTGAGCTCCCAGGGCCTTTCCTGCTGCTTTCTCTTCCCCCGTATTTCACTTGGCTCTCTAAATTGACTCAGCTGCAGGTAAGGTCAGAAACTTCTCCTGCAAATTAGACCTTCAATTTTCCTAGTGGTGATGTGTGTTCAGGAGCAGAAGATCTCCCTTTCCCACTTCCACAGTTTGGGTACTCATAGTATGTGGGATGTCTTCTGGGTCTTGAAGTAACAGTCCACTTCTTTCAGAGGGTCTGTGGGTCCTCTAGGGATTCTGGGTTTGTTCTTGCAGTCCTTCTGGAGCTAAAATTCATGATGCAAGCCTCCACACTTGGCTTTGTCCATGTGAGTTGGGGGCTGCAATCTAGTTCTGCCTCCCATCCACCATCATGATCCAGAATAAAGTTTCATGTGGCTAAGGAGGCCTCACCATCATGGCAGGAGGCAAGGAAGCAAGTCACGTCTTACACGGATGAGGCAGGCAAAGAGAGAGAGACTTCCACTGCATTTATGATGCTATGCTTCCTGTGAGTTGCTCCCAGACAAAGACTAAGCACTGGGGAGATAAAATAACAAGATAATTCTTGAGAGATGTGAGATTTTTTCAGTGGGAGACTTAGGCTTGAGGACTTCCCATTGGCTTGCTCTGCTGCATTTCAAGACTCTTTTCAGCCAATCTTTTTTCCTTTCATCTCTTCTTCCATTAGTGTCATATCTGAATTGTGGTCTAAAATTTCTCTCATTCTTCTCCTGCTTCCTCTCCCAATAAATCTCTTGTACATCTAGTTCCATTTTGGTGTCAGCCTTTAAGTATATCTGAACTACACATGAGGGAAAAATGGTACCAGCATACCTAATTTGTGAATTGTTTTTTGATAGTGAGAAAATTTTCAGACAAAGAATTACTTGGATGATTTAAAATAAAAATAAAGTCATATAGTCAAATAGCCAAACTGTAAACACATACACACAGATAGACATACTTTTTTGGGGGAAAATAATAACTATCAGATTTCAAGTGATATTTGGAATGTTTAATTATAGGCAATATTTTATTTCTGCTTTGTGTGTCATTGCTTTAAGACAATTTATAAGTGAAGAGTATGAACATTCACATAGTTAAATGGTATTTGAGACTCAATCTTTAATTAACCACTCTAGTAATGTACAAGTTCTGCCCTGGGCCCTTTTCTTTTCCTACACACTTATTAACTATCTCATTCATTCCCGTTTTTTAAATGATTATTTACCATGTTGACAACTCCCAGCTCTAGCTCAGACTTTTTCCCTGAACTCCAGATCTGTCTATCTATCTAATATAAATCTATCTATATCTCCAATAGTTTGATCTCTTCTTTTCCCCCAAAGTTGCTTCTCCTCTTCTCTTACTTGTCTTAGAGCATGGCACCACCAACAATCCAGTGACCAAAGCCAGAAACTAGGTGTACTTTCATCCCTTTGATGCTATATACAATCCGTCATAGGTTGGCTTCCTAAATGGTTTTTGAAGTCATCCCTCTTTTGCTATCCTCTGATACCTGCACAGTCCTAGTTAACAGAGTTTCTCATTGGATTACTTTAATAATCTTCTATCTTCCTGCTTCACTTTTTCCAGAACTTTGATTTGCTCTTTCTTTTCTATTCATTATTCAGAGCTCAGTCTAAAGTCTAAAGTTTAACTCTTTAGTGAGTATTTTATTGATTTAATATATCTCACCAAGCAAGCTGTTTTCAAATTTTATTTATTTATTTACTTATTTTATAATTTCAGTTTCTACTTTAGATTCAGGGGGTACAGGTGTATGTTTGTTACATGGGTACATTGTGTGATGCTGAGGTATGGATTATGATTGAGCCCCTCACCCAGGTATTTAGTATAGTACCAAATAGTTACTTTTTCAATCTTTATCCCTCTCTCCCTCCCTCCTTTAGTGGTCTCCAGTATCCACTGTTGCCTTCTTTGTATACATGTGTACTCAAAATTTAGCCCACACTCATAAGTGAAAACATGTGGTATTTAGTATTCTGTTCCTGTGTTAACTCACTCTTATGAATCACTTTTTCTTAGTCCATTGTAGTACTTATAACCAGTTAATATTTTGTTGTTTATTTGTGTGTGTGTGCGTGTTTATTTCAATGTAAGTTCCACAAGAGTAGGGACCTTGTCTATTTTTCGACACTTTTCCTCAGCAGATAAAAATGTCTGCCACGTATAATATACTTAATAATTTTTGTTGATAAAAATACTGATTGATTAGCTACTGAGTAAACGTATAAATGAATAACATTTCACCTAGCAAACATGGTTTTGCTTACAATAATTCCACCCCTACTCCTGGCAGATTTTCTCAGCCAGATACCTGAGTATATTTCCAGACTCTGGAATGTATCCACTGAGACATAATAAAGATACTCTATAAGAGATTCATGTGTCTGATATTGTTTGTTGTATTTTAGGGTTTGGGGGTAGAACAGCTACTCATTTTCTTACAGGTGTTCTGAACCAATTAAGAAGAGTCAGAATATGGGAGTCTAAAATTTTCCTGTACTAATAAAGCTCATATTGAAGCATGTGATAAATCTGCAGGCAAACAGGCCTCCTAATACTAACCCTGGAAATAAAATTAGCAGCTCAGTCATCAACAGCAGTGAACTGAGATAGACTTCCTCCAACAGGGATAGAGCCTGCACTTGTAAATTTTAGAGCATGAAGTTTACAGGGCAGGACACTCTTAGGCATTTGCGATTAGGATGGTGGTCCTCAAAGTGTGTTCCTCCCACACTCCTCCAAAGGAGCACAAGCATCATTGGCATCACCTGGAAGCTTGTTAGAAATGCTAATACTCAGGCCCTACTCCAGAATTACTCAAGCAGAAACTCTGCAGTTGGGGCCCAGACATCTGTATTTTAACAAGCCCTTCAGTGATTCTGATGCACACACGAGTTGAAAATCACTGGCACAGGACTTAGGAGAGAAAGGTCTCCTTTTAGTCCTTAGAGTTAAGCTTAGCTCACAGCTGAAACCAGGACTGGAAATAGGGTGAAGCAAGTGTGGTCCTAGGGTACAAAATTTAAAGAAGCACTTATTCTTATGTTTGTCCAAGTATCATGGTGTTTCTGCTGTTGAAGAGTTACCATTGTCTAATTTAGCAAAGTAGTGATTAAACATTTTCATTATTAATATATTGATAATATAAAACTTTGATATATATTTTAAAGGTGATATTCAAGTATAGTTAAATCAGCATGGAATTGGCAAAAATCAAACAACTAAGATTGTAATTGGCTTAATTTTTATGTTAAAAGCATGTTTACAAATGTGGTTTCTCCATAATGGAGTTAGGAATCACAGAAAGTTAGAACTGAATAATACCTTAGAGATTATCTAATCCAGAGCCAGCCTTTGAAGGCCAAGAGTTATAAATAAACCAGACAAGAGCTAGTCTAATGATGTTTAAGAGATTCTGAGAAGGTGACCCTCCAGATACTTGTATTTGATTTACTTGATTTATTCAGATTATTTGATTTGATTTATTCACATTAATTTTCAATTTAAATCCCTGGAAATTCATCTCTGATTTTTAAAGTCTTCTTTTAAAATGCAAACATATCTAACCAGATTACAAGATGATGTATGATTGATCATTAGTGTCATTTGGTTAATCAGACTATTTTCTTTGTGGCACATAGCAATTCATATAAGCAGTCTGAAGAAACAAATCTAGTATTTATGGAGCACTTGGTGACAGATACTATGCTGTAAATGTAATTGTAAAATTAGAAAAAGGATATTTCTACTAAAGGTAAGAAAATTTGGGGCAGAAAATGCAGAATTTTCAGCACCCAGAGAGCAGCAAAAAAGCACTGAATGCCTTTGGGGCCAAGAAGAATGAGGAAGAAAAAGAAGATCCCAGTGGTACAATATGAATTCTTTGAATGAGGCTTATATATCTACCATCAGAGGGACTGGTTAAATGAATTGTGATATATTGTTAATGAATAACATGCAGCCATCAAAAAGATGATGCAGCTCTCTACTGATATTCAACAATCCCCGTGATAGTTTTAGTTAAGGAAGCAAGGCATTACATTACCTTACTATTTGTATAAAAAGAATTTAAATATGCATAAAATATGTCAGAAACTATACCCAAAGAATTGTTAACAATTGCCTATGAAGAGGGAAACTGGGTGTCTAAGTAAAAGGGAGACAATTTTAATTCTATACCCATTTATTTGTTTTGTGTTTTATACCATGTATATATATTAGCTATTTCAAAAAATGAATGTAATTTAGTTTTAAAAAAGGTATTCCAGTATGGGCCCTATAATTTTGAGTAGGAAGAAGATATTATTGACTCTCTGCGAGTGTGCCCTGCATCTCAGTTATTTTTTTCCATTAGAGAAGTTCTACTTGAATAGGAGAGTAAGCTTGTTGTCAGGTTTGCCATTCCATTGATCATTAGGATTAATTTAGCAAACCCATCTCTCTCTATCCTCCTTGCTCCCAAAGCTGATTTAAATCAAAGAGGATGATTTTGCCAGAGAGAAATATCGATGGTACCAAAATAGCTGTGCTTGTCTACTAGAACTTCAAAGTAACCCACATAATCCATACCGAGAAGTTGGCATTTACCTATCTTTATCTCAATAGAGAGCAGTTAGAGAATATCCGATCAATAAGGAGTCAAAATAGAACACAAGGGAGGACAGAAATTGTGGTGCAGGGTGAATGAATTATCAAGGTGTCATACAAAGGTCACCAAAGCCATCATGTGTTGTATAAGAAACAGGAATGCCTCCAGTGATCTGGGGAAATATTGGAGGTCAATGGAGAGCACTTTCCTCTGGTCTTGACTGAGCTACAGCCAGCCTCTAAAGTGCTATGCAATACCACTTTCCAGGACACAACTGCCTTTGTTTGGAAGGATTTTGGAATTATAGGCCTAACAAGAAAGTGTTATTATAATAGAACCAGAGGAGGAAAAAGACAATCATTGCCTTTTATGTTTTAATATAGACATTTGAAACTCAGGGCAGATTCAAATAGTTCTTTGATTAAAATATTTTTGAATTGGAAGTCTGGAACTCAGGGCATAGGGTTTATGTCATACACAATAGTATAGAAACACAGCCATTTGATACCTTTGATGACACTCATCTCTGGGAAAATTATCCTCTTTGACTGAAAACAGCTTTGAGAGCAGAGAGGACAGAGAGAGATGGGTTTGCTAAATTGATGTAGCTTTTTAGGGCTAGAAACTGAGTCTTGTATACTGCCTCTAAGATAATAAAAGTTTTTGGGAATAGTTCTTGCCCACCAAATTCACAAAAATACTGAGATATGAAATTGAATACTGATTTACTATGTTACTCTTAGAGTACAATTGTCACAAGGGCTGGAATACATAGATGCATTTATTCTCTTACATACATACATTCTCTTCTCTATAGGAAAGTTTACATGGAAAGCCACATTATAATCAGAAGGTGATCAAATAAGCCCGGTAATACAGCAAGGGAATGAGCTGGATGATTTTCATGGCTCCTGTCTTCCAGCTAGGAGAGTAATCCATCTCCACTGGAAAGATAGACCAACTGAAAAAACATTCATGTTAGTTCACGGATACATTTTCTCATGGATCATGCCCCTATAATACCCACCCTAAATAAATGTATTTTATTTCAAAATTGACAAATTCTTTTCTGTTATTAGAATATATGGTCTTCTCAACACCATTGATTAGGCTGCAGTCTAGCACTCTCTTCCACTGTTTGGGTTGGAAGACACTCTTTCTCTTGTGATATTTGCATGTACCTGAGACCATCCATTGTGTGTTGCCTTTTTTTTTTCTTAAAAAACTTTTGATAATGACTTTTATTAAATTTAATCAGCTGCTTTTTAAAATTATACTGTAAGTTTTAGGGTACATGTGCAAAACATGCAGGTTTGTTACATATGTATACATGTGCCATGTTGATGTGCTGCACCCATTAACTCGACATTTAACATTAGGTATATCTCCTAATGCTATCCCTCCCTCCTTCCCCCATCCCACAACAGGCCCCAGTTTGTGATGTTCCCCTTCCTCTGTCCATGTGTTCTCATTGTTCAATTCCCACCTATGAGTGAGAACATGAGGTGTTTGGTTTTTTGTCCTTGTGATATTTTGCTGAGAATGATGATTTCCAGTTTCATCCATGTCCCTACAAAGGACATGAACTCATCCTTTTTTATGGCTGCATAGTATTCCATGGTGTATATGTGCCACATTTTCTTAATCCAGTCTATCGTTGTTGGACATTTGGGTTGGTTCCAAGTCTTTGCTATTGTGAATAGTGCCGCAATAAATATACGTGTGCATGTGACTTTATAGCAGCATGATTTATAATCCTTTGGGTATATACCAAGTAATGGGATGGCTGGGTCAAATGGTATTTCTAGTTCTAGATCCCTGAGGAATCGCCACACTGTCTTCCACAATAGTTGAACTAGTTTACATTCCCACCAACAGTGTAAAAGTGTTCCACATCCTCTCCAGCACCTGTATTTTCCTGACTTTTTAATGATGGCCATCCGTTCTAACTGGTGTGAGATGGTATCTCATTGTGGTTTTGATTTGCATTTCTCTGATGGCCAGTGATGATGAGCATTTTTTCATGTGTCTATTGGCTGCATAAATTTCTTCTTTTGAGAAGTGCCTGTTCAAATCCTTTGCCCACTTTTTGATGGGGTTGTTTGTTTTTTTCTTGTAAATCTGTTTGAGTTCATTGTAGATTCTGGATATTAGCCCTTTGTCAGACGAGTAGATTGCAAAAATGTTCTCCCACTCTGTAGGTTGCCTGTTCACTCTGATGGTAGTTTCTTTTGCTGTGCAGAAGCTCTTTAGTTTAATTAGATCCCATGTGTCAGTTTTGGCTTTTGTTGCCATTGCTTTTGGTATTTTAGACATGAAGTCCTTGCCCATGCCTATGTCCTGAATGGTATTGCCTAGGTTTTCTTCTAGGCTTTTTATGATTTTCAGTCTAACATGTAAGTCTTTAATCTATCTTGAATTAATTTTTGTATAAGGTGTAAGGAAGGGATCCAGTTTCAGCTTTCTACGTATGGCTAGCCAGTTTTCCCAGATCCTTTCCCCATGCTTTTTTGTCTGTTTGTCAAAGTCAGATATTGTAGATATTTTATTCTGAGGCCCGTTCTGTTCAATTGACCTATATCTCTTTTTGGTACCAGTACCATCTGTTTTGGTTACCATAGCTTTGTAGTATATATTGAAGTCAGGTAGGTGTGCCTCTGCTTATTTTTTTTATTAGTTGATTGGCTTGGCAACACCCGTTTTTTTGTGTTTTTTCCAATTCTGTGAAGAAAGTCATTGGTAGCTTGATAGGGATGGCATTGAATCTATAAATGACCTTGGGCAGTATGGCCATTTTCATGATATTGATTCTTCTTATCCATGAGCATGGAATGTTCTTGCATTTCTTTGTATCCTCCTTTATTTCCTTGAGCAGCGGTTTGTTGTTCTCCTTGAAGAGGTCCTTCACATCCCTTGTAAGTTGAATTTCTAGGTATTTTATTCTCTTTGAAGCAATTGTGAATGGGAGTTCACTCATGATTTGGTCTCTGTCTGTTATTGGTGTATAAGAATGCTTGTGATTTTTGCACATAGATTTTGTATCCTGAGACTTTGCTGAAGTTGCTTATCAGCTTAAGGAGATTTTGGGCTGAGACGATGGGGTGTTCAAAATATACAATCATGTCATCTGCAAACAAGGACAATTTGACTTTCTCTTTTCATAACTGAATACTCTTTACTTCCTTCTCCTGCCTGATTGCCCAGGACAGAACTTCAACACTATGTTGAATAGGAGTGGTGAGAGAGGTCATCCCTGTCTTGTCCCAGTTTTCAAAGAGAATGCTTCCAGTTTTTGCCCATTCAGTATGATATTGGCTGTGGGTTTGTTATAGATAGCTCTTATTATTTTGAGATATGTCCCATCGGTACCTAATTTATTGAGAGTTTTTAGAATGAAGGGCTGTTGAATTTTGTCAAAGGCCTTTTCTGCATCTTTTGAGATAATCATGTGGTTTTTGTTGTTGGTTCTGTTTGTGTGCTGCATTATGTTTGTTGATTTGCATATGTTGAACCAGCCTTGCATCCCAGGGATGAAGCCCACTTGATCATGGTGGATAAGCTTTTTGATGTGCTGCTGGATTCGGTTTGCCAGTATTTTATTGAGGATTTTTGCGTCAATGTTCATCAGGGATACTGGTCTAAAATTCTCTTTTTTGGTTGTGTCTCTGCCAGTCTTTGGTATCAGGATGATGCTGGCCTCATAAAATGAGTTAGGGAGGATTCTCTCTTTTTCTATTGATTGGAATAATTTCAGAAGGAATGGTACCAGCTCCTCCTTGTACCTCTGGTAGAATTTGGCTGTGAATCCATCTGGTCCTGGACGTTTTTTGGTTGGTAAGCTATTAATTATTGCCTCAATTTCAGATCTGTTATTGGTCTATTCAGAGATTCCACTTCTTCCTGGTTTAGTCTTGGGAGAGTGTATGTGTCAAGGAATTTATCCATTTCTTCTAGATTTTCTAGTTTATTTGCGTAGAGGTGTTTATAGTATTCTCTGATGGTAGTTTGTATTTCTGTAGGATAGGTGGTGATATTCTCTTTATCATTTTTTATTGCGTCTATTTGATTCTTGTCTTTTCTTCTTTATTAGTCTTGCTAGTTGTCTATCAATTTTGTTGATCTTTTCAAAAAACCAGCTCCTGGATTCAATGATTTTTTAAAGGGTTTTTTGTGTCTCTATTTCCTTCAGTTCTGCTCTGATCTTAGTTATTTCTTGCCTTCTGCTAACTTTTGAATGTGTTTGCTCTTGCTTCTCTAGTTCTTTTAATTGTGATGTTAGGGTGTCAGTTTTAGATCTTTCCTGCTTTCTCTTGTGGTCATTTAGTGCTATAATTTTCCCTCTACACTCTGCTTTGAATGTGTCCCAGAGATTCTGGTATGTTGTGTCTTTGTTCTCATTGGTTTCAAAGAACATCTTTATTTCTGCCTTCATTTCGTTATGTACCCAGTAGTCATTCAGGAACAGGTTGTTCAGTTTCCAGGTAGTTGAGCAGTTTTGAGTGAGTTTCTTAATCCTGAGTTCTAGTTTTATTGCACTGTGGTCTGAGAGACAGTTTGTTATAATTTCTGTTCTTTTACATTTGCTGAGGAGTGCTTTACTTCCAACCATGTGGTCAATTTTGGAATAGGTGTAGTGTGGTGCTGAAAAGAATATATATTCTGTTGATTTGGGGTGGAGAGTTCTGTAGATGTCTGTTAGGTCTGCTTGGTTCAGAGCCAAGTTCAATTCCTGGATATGCTTGTTAACTTTCTGTCTCGTTGATCTGTCTAATGTTGACAGTGGGGTGTTAAAGTCTCCCATTATTATTGTGTGGGAGTCTAAGTCTCTTTGTAGGTCTCTAAGGACTTACTTTATGAATCTGGGTGCTCCTGTTTTGGGTGCATATATGTTTAGGATAGTTAGCTCTTCTTGTTGAATTGATCCCTTTACCATTATGTAATGGCCTTCTTTGTCTCTTTTGATCTTTGTTGGTTTAAAGTCTGTTTTATCAGAGACTAGGATTGCAACCCCTGCCTTTTTTTGTTTTCCATTTGCTTGGCAGATCTTCCTCCATCCTTTTATTTTGAACCTATGTGTGTCTCTGCACGTGAGATGGGTTTCCTGAATACAGCACCCTGGTGGGTCTTGACTCTTAATCCAATTTGCCAGTCTGTGTCTTTTAATTGGAGCATTTAGCCCATTTACATTTAAGGTTAATTTGTTATGTGTGAATTTGATCCTGTCATTATGATGTTAAGCTGGTTATTTTGCTCATTAGTTGATGCAGTTTCTTCCTAGCCTTGATGGTCTTTACAATTTGGCATGTTTTTACAGTGGCTGGTACCAGTTTTTCCTTTCCATGTTTAGTGCTTCCTTCAGGAGCTCTTTTAGGGCAGGCCTGGTGGTGACAAAATCTCTCAAGCGTTTGTTTGTCTGTAAAGGATTTTATTTCTCCTTCATGTATGAAGCTTAGTTTGGCTGGATATGAAATTCTGTGTTGAAAATTCTTTTCTATAAGAATGTTCAGTATTGGCCCCCACTCTCTTCTGGCTTGTAGAGTTTCTCCTGAGAGATCAGCTGTTAGTCTGATGGGCTTCTGTTTGTGGGTAACCCGACCTTTCTCACTGGCTTCCCTTAATATTTTTTCTTTCATTTCAACTTTGGTGAATCTGACAATTACGTGTCTTGGAGTTGCTCTTCTCAAGGAGTCTCTTTGTGGCATTCTCTGTATTTCCTGAATCTGAATGTTGGCCTGCCTTGCTAGATTGGGGAAGTTCTCCTGGATAATATCCTGCAGAGTGTTTTCCAACTTGGTTCCATTCTCCCTGTCACTTTCAAGTACACCAATCAGACGTTGATTTGTTCTTTTCACATAGTCCCATATTTCTTGGAGGCTTTATTCATTTCTTTGTATTCTTTTTTCTCTAAACTTCTCTTCTTGCTTCATTTCATTCATTTCATCTTCCATCACTGATACCCTTTCTTCCAGTTGATCAAGTTGGCTACTGGGGCTTGTGCATTTGTCATGTAGTTCTCGTGCTGTGGTTTTCAGCTCCATCATGTCCTTTAAGGACTTCTCTGCATTAGTTATTCTAGTTAGCCATTAGTCTAATCTTTTTTCAAGGTTTTTAACTTCTTTGCCATGGGTTCGATCTTCCTCCTTTAGCTTGGAATAGTTTGATCGTCTAAAGCCTTCTTCTTTCCACTCGTCAAAGTCATTCTTTGTCCAGCTTTGTTCTGTTGCTGGTTAGGAGCTGCATTCCTTTGGAGGAGTAGAGGCGCTCTGATTTTTAGAATTTTCAGTTTTTCTGCTATGTTTTTTCCCTATCTGTGTGGTTTTATCTACTTTTTGTCTTTGATGATGGTGACATACAGATGGGGTTTTGGTGTGGATGTCCTTTCTGTTTGTTAGTTTTCCTTCTAACAGTCAGGACCCTCAGCTGCAGGTCTGTTGGAGTTTACTAGAGGTCCACTCCAGACCCTGTTTGCCTGGGTATCAGCAGCGGTGGCTGCAGAACAGCAGTGGCTGTAGAACAGCAGATATTGGTGAACCACAAATGCTGCTGCCTGATCGTTCCTCTGGAAGTTTTGTCTCAGAGGAGTACCCGGCCATGTGAGGTGTCAGTCTGCCCCTACTGGGGGAGCCTCCCAGTTAGGCTACTCAGGGGTCAGGGACCCACTTGAGGAGGCAGTCTGCCCATTCTCAGATCTCAAACTCCATGCTGGGAGAACCATTACTCTCTTCAAAGCTATCAGACAGGGACATTTAAGTCTGCAGAGGTTCCTGCTGCCTTTTGTTTGGCTATGCCCTGCCCCCATAGCTGGAGTCTACAGAGGCAAGCAGACCTCCTTGAGCTGCGGTGGGCTTCATCCAGTTCAAGCTTCCCGGTCACTTTGTTTACCTACTCAAGACCCAGCAATGGCGGGCGCCCCTCCCCCAGCCTCGCTGCTGCCTTGCAGTTTGGTCTCAGACTGCTGTGCTAGCAATGAGCGAGGCTCTGTGGACATAGGACCCTCTGAGCCAGGCACGGGATACAATCTCCTGGTGTGCCATTTGCTAAGACTGTTGGAAAAGTGCAGTATTAGGGTAAGAGTGATCCGATTTTCCAGGTGCCATCTGTCACCCCTTTCCTTATCTAGGAAAGGGAATTCCCTGACCCCTTGTGCTTCCCAGGTGAGGCAATGCCTCCCCATGCTTTGGCTCAGGCTCAGTGTGCTGCACACACTGTCCTGCACCCACTGTCCAACAATCCCCAGTGAGATGAACCTGGTACCTCAGTTGGAAATGCAGAAATCATTCGTTTTCTGCGTCGCCCACACTGGGAGTTGTAGACTGGAGCTCTTCTTATTTGGCCATCTTGCCTCCACCCCCCTGTGTGTTGCCTTTATTAGCATAACTCAGAACTGTGAAGGGGCCTCATTGTTATTTCTAGGACCACTTGCATTGTAGTGTTTACTGTGGCTTATGTTGAATAATATATACAGCTTAAATATATTAACATATATTTCAACAAGTCTTGCTATATGCCTGGCACTTTGCTGAGCAGTTCACATATATTTTCTCACACAAACCTATGTGACAGGCAAATATTTATTTATATTATTACAGAGATTGAGAATAAATAACACACTGAGAAAACAGAATAATAGTAAGTTAAGAAACTTCCCCAAGATCACACAGCTAGTAAATTTAGGTGCTGTAATTCTAACTCATGCCTTTCTGATTCCAGGTACCACAATGACATTCCTCTTTATTTATGTACACCTTACCACCTTACATAACTTTTGGTTCAGGAATCTCTCCCCAAGAACTTATGTAAAGAAAATTATATAGGATGGATAGAAAATCTACTTAAAAGTGTGTTCACTATTGTGCCTTGATAGTGAAAAATGAAAATAAACTAAATGTACAACAATAAAACTTTTGAATAAATTATGGTATTTTCATACAACAGAATACTATATACCTAAAATGTAACAGAGTAACCTTGTATTTATTGACATGAGAATATGTTCAAGATTTTGTATTAAGTAAAACATTCAAGTTTAAATTAGTATATACAGAGTTGGATCTTATTTTTATTTAAAAGATTATATATGAGTTGAAAAAAACTCCGATGCTATGCATAAAGGTAAATAGTGGTTATCTGTGGGTTTTAGGAGCTCATGTGTCATTCTTACTTTGCCTTTGCTTACCTGAAATTTATAATTTTCAACAGTGGAAATGTAGTTCTGATGAAATAAGAAAAAATGATTTTAGAATACTCAGATGCATTGAAGTTTATATTAATAAACAAAAATACATTTTTATTGTTTTGATGTAATAGAATCTTCAATTGCATGGACCCACAGCCTTAAACTATCATATTTCTTCCATTAGTGTTTTCTAAACTTTCTCATGAGCATTCTTTCTTCATCAATTACATTAACAGAGCCAGTCCATATCAAAATGGAAAGATGAGCTTAGTTTCATCTGAAGCAATTTCTCACCTATGCCCCTCTCTCTTTCCTTTAAGATTCCCGGGACTTTTATCCTATTACAGTTCTTCAGAAAAATAGAAGGATGATGATAATAATGCATATAAGAATAATTACAACAATCAAAACAAAGTTAACCATTGTGTTTTGCCGAGACCAGCTCAGTCGGGGAGACCCTAACCCTGCGGTGCTAGAGGAATTAAAGACACATACACACAAATATCATGTGTGGAGTGGGAAATCAGGGGTGTCACAGCCTTCAGAGCTGAGAGCCTTGAACAGAGACTTACCCACATATTTGTTGACAGCAAGCCAGTCATAAGATTTACTAAAAGTATTCCTTATGGGAAATAAAGGGATGGGCCAAAATAAAGGGATGGGCTCTGGCTAGTTATCTGCAGCAGGAACATGTCCTCACGGCACAGCTTGTTCATGCTATTGCTTGTGGTTTAAGAACGCCTTAAGTGGTTTTCTGCCCTGGGTGGGCCAGGTGTTCCTTGCCCTCATTTGGTAAACTGACAACCTTCCAGCATGGGTGTCAAGGCCATCATGAGCATGTCACAGTGCTGCAGAGATTTTGTTTATGGCCAGTTTTGGGGCCAGTTTATGGCCAGATTTTGGGGCCTGTTCCCAACAGTGTTGAGTATTGACAATGTATTCAGCACTTAACTGCATCTAACTATGTAATTGCTTTGGAGTCACACAGTTCCTTCAGGTAGGTCTTATCATTGTTATTTCACAGTTGAAAAAATAGGTTCTAAAAGTTTAGCCAAAGGGCTATACTGATGGTAAGTGGTAGAAACATGATTCAATTCTCTTTTTGTTAGAAGCCAAAATTTTATAAAGGAAACAATTCTTCTATATTGCCTTTATTAGACAATCATGATCTAATAAAAAGCAGATATTCTAAGGCTTTTGCAGTACCTTCTTCATGAAATCTCTCCATACCCAGATCACCTCCCAATTTTGAGTTGCCTACGTCTTTCTTCAGTCACCACAGGAAACCTCGGTTCCCAGGTCATCTCTCAACCACTTCCCTCTTGTCTCTATGCTGCTCCCAGTCTGTACCAATCTCACACCCCTTTCCCACCCTGAGTTTACTCATGATATCCTCTGGCAACTCACAATCTATAATTAGGAAAAAAAAAATGTACATTTCAAATTAAAATTAAAAACTACTTTTTGTCTTTAAATTTGTATTCTTTACTGTTGTAAAATATACATAACATTAAAATTATCATTTGTATAGTTTTTAAAAGTACAGTTCAGTGGCATTAATTACATTCACACTGTTGTGCAACCATCACCACTACCTCCAGAATATTTTCATCCTCCCAAACTAAAAATTCTATGCCCATTAAACAGTAAGTCTCCATTTACCCCTCTCTTCATGCCTTGGAAATCACCATTCTACTTTTTGTCTTTATGGATGACCGTCATAGGTGCCTAGTATAACTGGAGTCTTAAAGTACTTCTCCTTTGTGTCTGTCTTATATCACCATAATGTTTTCAAGGTTCATCTATGTTATAGCATTGGTACGAATTTCATTCCTTTTCAAGGTTGAATATTATTCCATTTTATGTATTGTCATATTTTGTTTATCCATTTATCTGTGGTGGAAAACTAGGTCATTTCTACATTTTGGCTATTGTGAATAATACTGCTATAAACATTGTTGTACAGATGTCTATTCAAGTCACTGCTTTTAAATATTTTTGGTATATATATATATATATACACAAAGAGAGAGAGAGAGAGAAATAGAGAATGAGAGAGATAGAAAGAGGGAGGAGACGTAGAAATGCTGGATCACGTGAAAATTATGTTTAATTTTTTGAGGAATTACTGTACCATTTTCTATAGTAGCTGCACCATTTTACATTCCCGGCAACAATGTACAAGGGTTTCCATTTCTTTACATTCTCAAAAATGTCTGTTATTTTTTGTTGTTGTTTTGTTTTTTTAAATAGCAGTTCTAATCCTTCTGAGGTGGTATCTTATTGTGGCTTTGATTTGCATTTTCCTAAGGACTAGTGATGTTGAGCATTGTTTTGTATGCTTATTGGCCATTTGCATATCTTCTTCAGAAAAATGTCTATCAAAATCTTTTACCCATTTCCAATGGGTGGTTTTTGTTGTTGAGTTGTAAGCATTATTTATATTAATGTATTCTGAACTTTAATCCCTTAACAGATATATTTTCTCATATTTTACATGTTGCCTTAGTTCATTCTCTTGATATTGTCTGTACTAGTCCATTCTTACATTGCTATAAAGAAATATCTGAAACTGGGTAATTTATTTTTTAAAAAAGGTTTAATCAGCTTATAGGTCTGCAGGTTGTACAGGCTTCTCCTGGGGAGGCCTCAGGAAACTTACAATTATGGTGAAAGGTTAAGGGGAAGCAGGAACATATAAGATTTGTCCTTATTTTTTGTCTAAGAGCTTTACAATTTTAGCACTTACGTTTAGGTCTTCAATTAATTTTCTCTTAATATTTGTATATGGTGTAAGCTAAGAATCCAATTTTATTCTTTTCCATATACATATCCAGTTTTCCCACCACCATTTGTTGAAAGCACTATCTTTTTCTCCATTGGATGGTCTTAGCATCCTCATTGAAAATCATTTGACCATATATAGAAAGGTTTATTTTTGAATTATTTATTATATTCCATTAGTCTATATACCTGTGCTTTTGTCAATACCACACATTTTTTATTACTGTAGCTTTGTAATAAGTTTTGAAGTCAGGAAATGTGAGTCATCCAATTTTGTTTTTCTTTCTAAAAAATGTTTTATATATTCAGCATCCCTTGAAATTTCATGTAAGTTTTAGGATAGGTTTTTCTATTTCTGCTCCCCCAAAAATGCCATTGGAATTTTGATAGTGATTAATTGAACCTATGCATTGTTTTCAGTCATATTGTCATAGTAACAAAAAATATTTCTTCCAATCCAATGATGTTTGGCTCCTTTTTATAATTTTTATCTTTTGTCGTTAGTTTCATTTTAACATATTATCATTCTCTTATTTAGTTTAGATCTTGTGTTTTTCTTTAGCACATAGAGGATATTTGAAATAGTTGTTTTCATGTATTTGTCTGGTAAATCCGATGCCTGTCATTCTTCTGGGATGGTTTTTCACATTTTTTTTCCTTTCAATGGGCTACATTTTTCTATTTCTTTTATGCATTGTAAATTTTTTATTAAAAATTTAGCATTTAAAAAAAGTCATCTTTCTCAGTCTTTGCAGACTGTTTCTGTGCCAAAGCAGTCCTTCACTAATTAGCTGAGTGTATTATGGGTCTTGCAATCATTCTGAGGTGAAAACTTAAGTTCTTCTCAGGTCTTTTCTGAGCGTGCATTCTGCCTGGGCCTGTGTGTGGCTTTTTTGAGTCCCACAGACATGTGGTTGCTTTTCAATGTGCTAATTTCCCAAAAGTCTCACCCTAGCTTCTTTTCAGGGCTTTAGATGGTTTATTAGATGTTTCCATCAATAATTATTTGCCCTAGGGGTCTGCACATTTACAGTCCATCTACACATTTCCCAAACTGTGCCTGCTGCTTTTTCCACCTGAGATCTGAGATGGTGAAACAGAAACTGGTCCTTCATGCAGCCCCTAGAGTGGTTGAAAGTTCACATATAAAGTTGGATAAACTTCCTTCAGTCAAAAGATGGAACTGAGAGTTGGGCTGCCTCCTCCACCAAACCAAGACTGTGCTGTACCTGGGATGGGGTGGGACAAATGAGGTAAAAATGCCACAAAACATCTTACAATTTTGAATATGGCTTTTTTTATTGGACGTTTACTTGGTTGCTGTAGCTCCTTGACTATTTTCCAACAATTCTATAAGTTTATTTTAGTCAGTTTCTTATTATTTCCTGATGTTTCTGTGGTGCAACAAGAGCCTAGAACTTCTTAGTCTGACATTTTTTGATATTACTCTTCACAATGTTTTAAAATTCTTAACATTCCTTTCACCTTCTTGCTCTAACCTAAACCTAGATATCCAATGGGGATACTACTTTCCCTGAAGTCCTTTCAAATGGTGATTATTTTAACTTTCACACCCATGTAACCTAGAGTCTGAGGTAAAATATATATCTTCCTTGCTCCACATTGCCGCTTCAAAACCATTTCTCCTTTTTCCTTTGAATATCCTATGGAGTTTATGCTAATAGCTATGCCATCTGCTGCATTTCCTTGCCATCGTTAACCACTAAAATGCTGTTTACTTCTCACCATTCGTTTCCATCTTCAGCACTTGGCTCATTTTCTTCCTCTCCATCATGAATACTATTAGCATTATTGATAACTACAACATTCATTTAGCTAATATATACAAAATTCTTGCTTTTAAGTGTTGATATATTCTCCCTTTAATGATTTCTTCCTCCCTTCCACCTTAACCACTAAACCCCATTGTTACACTCTATCCATCAACAATCATTGCATTGCCTCCAAAGTATTAAATTTAAGCATTCTACTCTAACCCCAAATTCCTCACTTTTTTGTTCAATTACTTAATTACCCCCACACCATTAGTTCTTCAAACTCATTGAGCCTCTACACTAAGTACCTAACCATTTTTTCACTCAACAGCCCTCCCTATTTCTGTTCATCCCTACTCACTCAGCTTAAATTCATTGACATCTCTATAGTCTCTCCTTTGCAAATATTCTTAAGCCCTGTGTGACATCTGGATAAAATAGAAACAGTCTCATTCAGACTACACAAAGAGCATATACTAAGGTTTCTCATACTGTCAGCATCAAAGCAACTGGTAATGTCTGAGACTAATAATATTGGCAATTTTATTAATCAGGACCTCTAGTGTTTTCTTTTGTTGCTGCTTGGTTTAAAAAGATCACATGTAAGTTCATCTAAGACACAGGAGAGAAAGAATAAATTTTAAATGTAAGAAAGGAAGTTTTAAATGATCTATTTTGTGAAAGAGGAAAAAGTAGGGGCAGTATAGCCAAAGCCATAGCAAAGAATTTAAAAGAATTTCTCCACAAACAAAATCCACTGGTGTAATGACAGAGAAGAGGGACATTTTTAGCTTACCTCATTTTGTTTTGTCAAAGCAGTTCTGTAATCTGCAAAAAGTGGAAAAGTTTGGTGTCTGTTCCCTTTCCCTTGATTCCTTCAGTTATTATTGCCTCATTATACAGTCATTTGTACAATGTTTTGGCAGACATTTGCTGTTGCATAAATTAAAGTCATGGAATCTCGTTTTGCCTACAGGTCTTTATGAAAATAGCAGCAACATTTTTATTTGAATGTCAAAGTTTGTCAACCATTAAACTGATTGATTTTTCATTATACAATCCAATAGAATAGGCAATCTTCAGTTTGTATGCAACATTACTCTGAGAAAAAGACTCATCTTTGAAAAATCCTTCATGCTTATACTTTAAAAATGATATTCCTTTCACAAGACAGCCTCATGTTTTAAAGCTATCTTTATACATAAATTGCTCTATTCATATGCGTAGTACAGGTACAGCATGGTAATTCACCTCACTGGAAAGAAAGAGCTTTTCTATTTTGTAGTAGCAACACCAGCCTTTAAAAATTATATTATATTTTATTTTAAACTCTCTCAGAAAGAACCTATTGTTCATGCCATGTAGATTGTGATGCTCAAAAAATGATCAAATTAACTGTCTTGGAAATAGGAGAGGCTTTACACAGAACTAACAGGTCTCAGCAGCTGTGTTGTATTTTCTACACAAATCCTTTAAAATGATCCTGAACTTCTTTTGTAGGCACACCTGTCATGGAAACAGTCTAGGCTAAATTGTAGGTTCATTTACCCTTTGGCTATGCCTCTAAAAATGTCAGCAAGGATGTCAATTCGTGCCAACTACTGCTGGAGCAGCTGTTGGTTGGTTAGGAATGGGAGAGCAACCTTTATATTGGCTTATTTATTTGGAGCAAACAAAGAAAGATGTAAATTTCCACAGTCACATCTTTGCTTCATTAAGGCAGATGTGTATCTGCTGTTTGTATGTCATATAATCCCAAAGCAGGACTAGGAATAAAAATTGTCCTTTGTTTAAAAACCTCATTAAAAATGTCAAGAAGAGAGAATTGTCTAGCAGTAGGAAACTTCATGAAGTAGGACATCTTTTCCTAAATATTTAAGATATATAACTTCTAAGAAGATGAAGTGGTCAATGAAAAATAACCTATATTGAAAAGGAAATGCTGAAAGAAAAGTAAAACAGTTCAGCTTGTAGAATCAATATTATACAATGAGAAATCATGAAAGGAAGTAAGTGAGAAATTGGTGCTCATACCTTGCTAGGTTAGTAGCCTTGAACTTCTAAAAGTGTTGGTGAAGAGAGCTCAGAGAAATACTGAATTATTATATAATAGATCTTGAAAAAAATTTTACCAACTTAATAGACATGACTAATTTTCAGATATTGTGTGTTGAAGATCAATGGCAAACTCTAGAATTAAAATTATGACACATGCACTAAAATGAGCTTTCTGAAACGACCATCTTAAAAGTGGAAAGTCTGAGCTAAAAATGCTCTTGCATGCTTTCAGAGAACATTAGCCCTACTTACAAATGACAGAAAAACAAAGTCTGGCTCATTAAGACAAGATCAATAGTAATACAAGTAAGAATACGTAAAAATGGTTCTAATAAAAATTAATATCATTTCAGTGATCTGTCAGGTAATGTAAGCTTTATGTTAAGTTACAAAATTCTCGAGGGTATTTTGAGTTATGGTCACCTCATTGCTTCTCTACATTTGCTTTATTACAAGCTTCTCCCTAGATCTATATTTAGATGCAAATAAGCATCATTACTTATTTTTAAAAATGCCAATTTAAAATGTATTTTATTTTATTTTTTAAGGAATTTAATCAAATTTACAAGAAAAAAACAAACAACCCCATTAAAAATTGGGCAAAGGACATGAACAGACACTTCTCAAAAGAAGGCATACATGCAGCCAACAAACATATAAAGAAAGTTCAACATCACTGATCATTAGAGAAATGCAAATCAAACCACAATGAGATAACATCTGAAACGGTTTGGCTCTATGTCCCCACCAAAATCTCACCTTGAATTGTAATAATCCCCACGTGTCAAGGGCTGGACTAGGTGGAGCTAACTGAATCATGGGGGTGGTTTCACCCATGCTGTTTTCATGATAGCAAGTGAATTCTCATGAGATCTGATTGTTTTATAAGGGGCTTCCCCCATCACTCAGCACTCATTCTCTCTCCTTCTCCCCTGGGAAGTGGTGCCTTCTGCCATATTTGTAAGTTTCCTGAGGCCTTTCCAGCCGTGCAGAATTTGTGAGTCAATGAAACCTCTTTTCTGTATAAAATACCCAGTCTCAAGTATTTCTTCATAGCAGCATGAAAATGGGCTCATACACCACCTCACATCAATCAGAATGACTATTAATAAAAAGTCAAAAAAAAAAAAAGATGCTGGCAAGGTTGTGGAGAAAAATGAACACTTTTACACAGTTGGTGGGAATGTAAATTAGTTCAACCATTGTAGAAGACAATGTGGCAATTCCTCAAAGACCTAGAGGCAGAAATACCATTTGACTCGGCAATCCCATTACTGGATAGATACCCATAGGAATATAACTCATTCTATTATAAAGATACATGCACGTGTATGTTCATTGCAGCATTATTTGCAATAGCAAAGTCATGGAATCAATCTAAATGCCCATCAATTATGGACTGGATAAAGACAACGTGGTACATATACACCACAGCACACTATGCAGTCATAAAAAGGAATGAGATCATGTCCTTTGCAGGGACATGAATGGAGTCGGAAGGCATGAGTCTCAGCAGACTAATGCAGGAACAGACAACCAAACACCACATGTTGTCACTTATAATGGAAGCTGATCGATGAGAACACATGGACTCATGTGGGGGGAAACAACACACACTGGCACCTGCAGGGGGTGTGTGGGGAGCGAGAGCATCAGGAAGAATAGCTAATGGATACTGGGCTTAATATCTGGGTGATGGGATGATCTGTGCAGTAAACCACGATGGCATACATTTATCTATGTAATAAACCTGCACATCCTGCACATGTACCCCTGAACTTAAAAGTTAAAAAACAATAATTAACTCTTCAACTAGGAGACTTTAATTTTATAAGAAAAAAGTAAAATAAAATGTATTTTAAAATGAAAAACACGCCTTTACATGTAGGAATTTGTAATTCAATGAAAAAGTCAAATAATGCTCCCATGAAGAAATCAGTCACACAAACAGGTTCCTACCCCATTAGGACAAACAATATCAGAGCAACATAATAAATTATACAAAAAGGGGTATCCCATTCAGGTAGTGATGTATCAAACATGGTCATAAATTGTTAAAAGTGTTAAAATTGTTGATGTTAAATAATTTATGTTAAAAGTGTTGTGTTCCAGGTTCCTCATCTAGATTCTATTCTGACTTCTGGCATTCTGGGTCATTTTCTATTAGGAAAAGGAGAAACATGTATTTTTCAAGAAATGCAAATAAATACTTATCAAAATATAAAGCATATTCAAAGCAATATTTCTAAGAATTACACATTGAATACATAATAAAAACATTATTTACAGTCATAAAGTATGCATTCAACAAAGGTCTAATATCTGGAATCTATAAGGAATTTAAACAGTTCAGCAAGCCAAAAACAAATTACCCTTTTAAAAAGAGACAAAAGACATGAACAGACATTTCTCAAAAGAAGATATATAAGTGGCCAATGGACACATGAAAAAACGTTCATCATCACTAATCATCAGAGAAGTGCAAATCAAAACCAAAATGAAATACCATCTCACAACAGTCAGAATGGGTATTTTAAAAAGTCAAATAATGACAGAGGCTGGTGTGGCTTTGGAGAAAAGAGAATGTTTATGCACTGTTGGTTCTAATGTAAATTAGTTCAGCACAGTGGAAAGCAGTCTGGTGATTTCTCAAAGAACTTAAAGCAGAACTACCATTCAACCCAGCAATCCCATTACTGGGCATATAACCAAAAGAAAATAAGTCTACCAAAAAGACACATGCACACATATGTCCATCACAGAACTATTCACAGTAGAAAAGACATGGAACCATCCCAGGTGCACATCAATCATGGATTGGATAAAGGAAATGTGGTATATATATTAGGGAATACTACACAGCCATAAAAAAGACCAAATCATCATGTCCTTTGCCAAACATGGATGCAACTGGAGGACATTATTCTAAGCAAATTAATGCAGGAACATAAAACCAAATATGACATGTTCTCACTTGCAAGTGGGAGCTAAACAATGGGTATTTTTGGACATAAAAATGGCAATAAGTAGACACTGGGGACTACTGAAGAGGGAGGTAGGGAGAGGGACAAAGGTTGAAAAACTACTGGGTACTGTACTCACTACTTGGGTGATAGAATCAATCATACCCCAAACATCAGCATCATGCAGCATGCCCAGGTAGCAAGCTTGCACATGTACCCCTTGAATCTAAAGTAGAATATATAAAATAATTAATGAATAAAAAGGCAGTGTCCTGAGCTCCTGGAGGGCGAGTGTGACTGTGGCTACCCCAAGCAGACTGTGAGAAGAACCTGGCCTTTTGCTGGTCAGTAAGAAATCAAAATGCGATACAAGTCAGGAAGCTGGTATCTCGTGTAGACACGGTGTCACAATGACAGGATGGTCAATTAGATGCAGCCAGAAGTGCCACTCCCATGGACAGAGACCACAATTTTAACTACACCAGTCTAATTTGAACAGATCTTTGGAGAGAAAGTGCTGAATGTGGATGGAGAAAAGACACCGTTGCTGAGGCTGGAGAGAGAGGAAGCTGGGAACCCCGCGTGGGGTGCCTAAACATTAGGGCAGGTTTCCATTTCTGACCAGTGCCTGGGGAAGGGAACACAGCTGCAAACACAAAGAAACCACTTGTAGGAATTTGTCTACGGCTTATTGCCCTCAAATGCCATCTACTGGATTGCAGCCCAAACTACAACACAAATAATTACTAATTCTGCCCCCTGCAAAACCAAGAGCAAGCATTGAACAACAAAGACTCTGTACAGACCTTAATCTTCTGAAAACTTCTAGAAACAAAGCCAATGAATGTACTCAATTTACACCAAAATTAAAAGAATACCAGCCCTCAGGCCGAGCGCGGTGGCTCACGCCTGTAATCCCATCCCAGCACTTTGGGAGGCCGAGGTGGGCCGATCTGGTCAGTAGATCGAGACCATCCTGGCTAACACGGTGAAACCCCGTCTCTACTAAAAATACAAAAAAAAAAAATAATAATAATTAGCCGGGTGTGGTGGTGGTGGGCGCCTGTATTCCCAGCTACTCGGGAGGCTGAAGCAGGAGAGTGAACCGGGAGGCGGATCTTGCAGTGAGCTGAGATCATGCCACTGCACTCCAGCCTGGAAGACAAAGCGAGACTCCCTCAAAAAAAAAAAAAAAAAAAAAAAAAAAAAAAACAGCCCTCTAAAATGAAAAAGAATCAGTGCAAGAACTCTGGCTATTCAAAAAGTCAGTGTCACCATACCTCCACATGAGCCCACAGCTTCCCCAGCAAAGATTCTTAACCAGTGTGAATTGTCTGAAATAACAGAAATGGAATTCACAATCTGGATGGCAAGGAAGCTCATCGAGATCTAGGAAAAACTTGAGACTCAATCCCAGGAAGCCAAGCAATCTAGTAAAATTATTCGAGAGCTAAAAGATTAAATGCTCATTTTAAGAAAGACTACTTACTGAGCTGAAAAATTTACTATAAGAATTTTATAATACAATCAGAAGGGTTAGCAGAATAGACCAAGCTGAGAAAAGAATCTTAGAACTAAAAGACTGCGTCTTTGAAACAGCACAGACAAAACTAAAGAAAAAAGAATTAAGAAAAAATGAACAAAACCTTCAAGAAATATGAATTCCATAAAGAGAGCTGATCTACAACTAATTAGCATCCCTGCGAGAAAGGAAGAGAGAATAAGCAACTTGGAAAATATATTTGAGGATATAGCCATGAAAATTTCCCTAATGTCATTAGAGAGGTAAATATGCAAATACAAGGAATATAGAGAACCCCAGCCAGATACTATACAAGACAATCATTCACAAGGCACATAGTAATCAGATTCGCCAAGGTCAACACAAAAGAAAAAAATCTTAAAGTCAGCTAGAGAGAAGGGTAAGGTCACCTAGAGAGGGAACCCCATCAGGCTAGCAGCAGACTTGTCAGCAGAAACCTTAGAAGCCAGAAAAGTTTAGCGGCCTATTTTCAGTGTCCATAAAAAAGATATTTCAACCAAGCATTTTATATCCTGTCAAACTAAGCTTCATATGTGAAGGAAAAATAAAATTATTCTCTGACCAACAAATGCTGAGGGAATACATTTCAACTAGACCAGTCTCACAAGAGGTCCTTAAGGGAATGCTGAATACGGATGCAAAAGAATGACACCTGCTACCACAAAAGTACACGTAAGCATATAGCCTACTGACACTATAAAACAACAGTGCAGTTAAGTCTACATAACAACCAGCTAACAACATGATGCCAGGATAAAAATCTCAAATATCAATACTAACCTTGACTGTAAATGGGATAACTACCCCATGTAAAAGACACAGGGTCTCCAACTGGACAAAAAGATAAAATTGAACCATCTGTTGTCTTCAAGGGACCCAGCTCACATGTAACAACACCCACACACTCAAAGTAAAAGGGTGAAGTAAGATCTACCATGCAAATGAAAAACAAAAAAAGAGCAGGAGTCACTATTCTTATGTCAGATAAAAGAGACTTTAAGCCAATAAAAAATGAGAAGGACAATGAAGGGCATTACATAATGATAAAGGGTACAATCCAACAAGAAGCCATAACTATTCTAAAGATTTGTGTACACACATTGGAGCACCTAGATTCATAAAACAACTTCTTGGCCTACAAAAAGACTTAGACAACCACACAATAATAATGGGAGACTTCAACATGCTACTGACAGTGTTAGATCATCAAAGCAAAAAAAACTAATAAAGAAATGATGGACTTAACTTCAACACTTGACTAATTGGACCTAATAGACATCTATAGAACACTTCACCCCCAAAGCACAGACTATACATTCTTCTCATCTGCACACAGAACATCCTCCAAGATCAACCACATGCTTGGCCATAAAACAAGTCTCAGTAACTTAAAAAAACTAAAATCATACCAAGAACACTCTTGAACCACAGTGCAATAAAAATAGAAACCAATACCTAGAACATCTCTCAACACTACTCAAAAACACGGAAATTAAACAACTTACTTCTGAATAACTCCTTGGTGAACATTGAAATTAATGCAGAAAAAAGTTATATTAAATTAATGAAAATAGGGGCACAACTTACCAAAATATCTGGAAGGCAGCCAAAGCAGTGTTAGGAGGAAAGTTTATACCCCTAAACACCTTCCTCAAGAAGTCAGAAAGGTCTCAAATTTACAATCTAACTTTTCACCTAAGGGAACTAGGAAAAGAAGAACAAACCAAACCCAAAGCTAGCAAAATAAAATAAATAATGAAAATTAGAGAACTTAATAAAATGGAGATGTAAACATTTATCCTAAAGATCAATAAAACAAAGAGCTGGTTTTTGAAATAACTGATAAGACCCCTAGCTAGCTTAACAAAGAAAAAGAAAGAGAAAATCCAAATAAACAGAATCAGAAATTACAACCGATCCCACAGAAATACAAAAGATCCTCAGAGACTACTAGAAGGAATTCTATGCACACAAATTAGAAAATGTAGAGGAAATGAATAAATTCCCAGAAACACACAACCTACCAAGATTGAATCAGAAAGAAATTGAAATTTTGAACAGATATTTCAACTTTTGAAGTTGAGTTAGTGATAAAGAGCTTACCAACCAAAAAATCCCTGGACCAGATGGATTCCCAGCTGAATTATACCAGACATACAAACAAAAAATTAATACCAATCCTACTGAAACTATTCCAACAAGTTGAGGAAGAAGGGCTTCTCTCTTATTCCATGAAGCCAATCCAATACCAAATCCAGCAGAGATGCAATTAAAAAGAAAATCAGAAGCCAATATCCTTCATGAATATAGATGCAAGAAGCCTCAACAAAATACTAGAAAATTGAATCCAGTAGAACATCCAAAAGTTAATACCACAATCAGATAGGTTTTATTCAAAGGATGCAAGGCTGGTTCAACATATGCAAATCAATAAATGTGATTCATCACATAAACATTCAGAACCAAAAGCAAAATCTATAGGATTATCTCAATAAATGCAGAACAAGCTTTTGATAAAATCCAACATTCCTTCATGATAAAAATCTTCAACAGACTAGGCATAGAAGAACATACCTTAAAATAATAAGAGCAATATATAACAAACTCACAGCCAATAGCATACTGAATGAGCAAAAGATGGAAGCCTTCCCCCAGAGAACTGGATCCAAGCAAGGATGCCCACTCTCACCACTCCTATTCAACATGTTACTGGAAATTCAAGCCAGAGCAATCAGGGAAGAGAAAGAAATAAAAGGCATCCACATAGGAAAACAAGAATACACACTGATTATATGATTCTGTACCTAGAAAACCCTAAAGACTTTGTCAAAAGGCTCCTAGAATTGATAAATGATGTTAGTAAAGTTTCAGGATACAAAATCAATGTACAAATATTAGTAGCATTTCTGAACAGCAACAATGTCCATGCTGAGAGTGAAATCAAGAACAAAATCCCACTTCCAAGAGCCACAAAAAAATGAAACACTCATGAATACAGCTAAGGAGGTGAAAGAACTCTTCAAGGAGAACTAAAAAACACCGCTGAAAGTAAATCAGAGATGACACAAATAAATGGAAAAACATTCCATGCTCATAAATTGGAAGAATTAATATCATAAAAACGGTCATACTGCCCAAAGAAATCTACAGATTCAATGCTACTCCTATCAAACTACCAAAGTAATTCTCAAAACTAGAAAAAAAAACTGTTCCAAAATTCATATAAAACCAAAAAAAAAAAAAAAAAAAAACCAGCCCAAATATCCAAAGCAATCCTAAGCGAAAAGAACAAAGCTGGAGACATCACACTACCTGAGTTCAAACTATACTACAGAGCCACATTAACCAAAACAGTTTAGTACTGATACAAAAACAGACACATAGACCAATGGAACAGAATAGAAAACCCAGAAATAAACTCAGAAATAAAGCCACACATCTATCACCATTTGATCTTTGACATGTGCAACAAAAACAAGGAATGGGGAAAGGACTCTATTCAATAAATGGTGCTGGGATAACTGGCCAACCATATGCAGATTGAAGGTGGACCCCTACATTTTATCATATATTAAAATTAACTCAAGATCGATTAAAGATTTAAATATAAGACCTCAAACTATAAAAATCCTGGAAGATAACCTAGGAAATTATCTTCTGGACATTGGTCTTGGTAAAGATTTTTGTCTAAGCCCCCAAAAGCAATTACAACAAAACCAAAAATAGACAAATGGGACCTAATTAAACTAAAGAGCTTCTGCACAGCAAAGGAAACTATCAACAGAGCAAACAGACAATCTACAGAGTGGGAGAAGATATTTGCAAACTATGCATCTGACAAAGGCCTAATATGCAGGATCTATGGGGAACTTAAACAAATCAACAAAAAAAAAAAACAAATAACCCTATTATGAACATATACATCTCAAAAGAAGACATGCAACCAGTCAACAAACATATAAAAAATGCTCCACATTAGTAATTACTAGAGAAATGCAAATCAGAGCCATAATGAGTTACTGTTTCATATCAGTCAGAATGTGCATCACTAAAATGTCGAAAAACAAGAGATATTTGTGAGGCTGCACTTACACACTGTTGGTGGGAATGTAAATTAGTCAAGCGACTGTGGAAAGCAGTCTGGAGATTTCTATGTGTCTGATTTCTCAAAGAACTTAAAACAGGCCAAGTGTGGTGGCTCACATCTGTAATCCTAGCACGTTGGGAGGCTGAAAGCAGGTGGATCGCTTGAATCCAGGAGTTCAAGACCAGCCTGGACACCAAGACAAAGCCCTGTCTCTACCAAAAATACAAAAAACAAAAAATTAGCTAGGAATGGTGGTGCATACCTGTAATCACAGCTACTTGAAAGGCCAAGGTGGGAGAATCACTTGAGCTTGGGAAGTCAAAGCTTCAATGAGCCATAAGCACAACACTGCATTCCAGCCTGGGTAATGGGAGTGAGACTGTCAAAACAAAACAAAACAAAACAAAAACAAACAAACAAAAAACAAAAAAACAGAAGTACCATTCAACCTAGCCATCCCATTACTGGGTATATACCCCAAAGAAAATGAATCATTCTACCAAAAATACACATGCATGTGTATTTTCATCACAGCGCTATTCGCAATAACAAATACATGGAATCAACCTAAATGTCCATCAACAGCAGACTGGTTAAAGAAAATGTGGCACATGTATACCATGGAATACTACATGACAATAAAAAAGAATGGGATTATATCCTCTGCAGCAACATGGATGGAGCTTGAGGCTATAACTCTAAGCAAATTAACACACAAACAGAAAACCAAATACTGCATGTTTTCACTTATGAGTGAGAGCTAAACCCTGAGTACACATGGACATAAACATGGGAATATTAGATACCGTGGACTACTAGAGGGTGGGGGGGGGGAGTGCTAAAAACCTACCTATGAGGTACTATGCTCACTACCTAGATGGTGGGATCTGTGCTCCAAACCTCAGCAACATGCAATATTCCCATGTAACAAATCTGTGCATAATACTTCCTGTATCTAAAAGAAAAATTGAAGTAAATAATAAAAATACAGAAAAATACCTTATTTACATTATCTGAAAAATTCATATTTGTTCAAAAAATTAATGGAAAAATAGAAATTTCAGATTTTTCTTAATATGAAAGCTTTTAATACACAAATATAATTCTAGTGGTTGCCCACATCCATAAGCATATTGCTACATTGGTATTTCCATAACATTTTAGGATTAAACATTGTTACATTATAAGACCACTTGTTTGCAAGAGGTCTAACAAAGAGAAGTGTAACATAAAATTTCTTTCTTAAAGTATATCTAATAAAACCCAACCCAGCTGCTTGAAGAAACAACTGCATAAAGACAAGGTACACTCAGATAAGAAGCAAGTTAAACATAAGATGAAAAACAAAAGGTATGGTTTTAGGTGAACTGGGATACTGATTTCTTATGTTGCCTAAGCAATTGATTTAAGATTTATAATTTTGTGAACTCTGTAAATTGAAGCTATTTGTATTCTGAGATATGTAAGCATTTTTTTAATAGAAGTGGCAAAGGAGAGTCCCATAATCTTTCTCCAGTTCATTGGCGTGTTTTGTTGGCCCATACAGTGTTTCATAATTTTTAAAACTGAATTACTTGCCAACAGTTAAAACTCAAGAGAGTTCATATTAAAATTTGAATGCCTAGCTACTCTTACAAAGTCAGAGCATTTAGCAACCATGAGCATTCATCTCTGCATGTGAAAACCATATTGCCTGAAGTGGCAGTAGTTTAATAGCAGCTGCTTAGTTTTGCTCTGTGTTGTTTTAAAATATATTTAGGAGATACAAATGCAGATTTTGTGAATCTATCTGGCCTGGGCTTTTATTTGTTGGTATTTTTTCATTGCCGATTCAATTTCATTACTCGTTATTGCTCTGTTCAGTATTTTTATTTTGTTCTGGTTCAATCTTGGGAGGTTGTATGTTTCCAGGAATTTATCCATTTTCTCTAGGTTTTCTGGCTGTGCACATAGAGATGTTCTTAGTAATCTGTTGTGTTTCTGTGGTATCAGTCGTAATGTTGCCTTTATCATTTCTGATTATGTTTATTTGAATCCTCTCTTTTATTCTTTCTTTTAACTTTTTGGGTTTGAGGGTACATGTGAAGATTTGATACATAGGTAAACTCATGTCATGGGGGTTTATTGTACAGATTATTTCATCACCCGGGAATTAAGCCCTGCACCCAGTAGTAATCTTTTCTTTTCTTTTTCTCTCCCTCCTTCCAACCTCCATCCTCAAGTAGATGCCAGGTCTGTTGTTTCCTTCATTATGTTTATAAGTTCTTATCATTTAGCTCCCGCTTATAAGTAAAAACATGTGGTATTTGATTTTCTGTCCCTGTGTTTGTTTGAGGAGGATAATAGCCTCCAGCTGCATCCATGTTCCTGAAAAAGACATGATCTCACTATTTTTTTACGGCTGCCTAGTATTTCATGGGTAAATGTACTACATTTTCTTTATCCAATCTGTCAATGACGGGCATTTAGGTTGATTCATTGTCTTTGCTATTGCGAATAGTGCTGTAATGCATGTGTCTTTATGGTGGAATAACTTATATTCCTCTGAGTATGTACACAATACTGGGATTGCTGGGTGGAATGGTAGTTCTGCTTTTAGCTCTTTGAGGAATCACCATACTGCTTTCCGCAATGATTAAACTGATTTACACTCCCACCAACTGTGTACACGTGTTCCCTTTTCTCTGAAAACTTGCCAGTATCTGTTATTTTTTGACTTTTAAATAATAGCCATTCTGACTGGTGTGAGATGGTGTCTCATCGTGGTTTTGATTTGCATTTCTTTAACATCAGTGATGTTGAGCTTTTTTTTTTATATGCTTGTTGGCCACATTTATGCCTTCTTTTAAAAACTCTGTTCATGCCGCACTTTTTAATGGGGTTGTTTTTCTCTTGTAAATTTGTTGAAGTTCTTTATAGGTTCTAGATATTAAACCTTTGTCAAATGCATAATTTGAAAAAATTTTCTCTCATTCTGTAGGTTTCTTTTGCTGCACAGAAACTCCTAAGTTTAATTAGATTCTACTTGTCAATTACTGCTTTTGTTATTATTGGTTTTGGTGTCTTTGTCATATAATATTTGCCTGTTTCTATGTCCAGAATGGTATTGTCTAGATTGTTTTCCAGAGCTTTTATAGTTTTTGGTGTTACATTTAAGTGTTTAATCTATCTTGAGTTGATATTTTATATGCTGTAAGGGAGGAGTTCAGCTTCAATCTTCTGCATATGGCTAGACAGTTATCCCACCACCATTTATTGAATGAGTCCTTTCCCCATTGCTTTTGTCAGCTTTGTCGAAGATCACGTGGTTATAGGTATGCAGCCTTGTTTTGGGGCTCTGTATTCTGTTCCATTGGTCTATGTGCCTGTTTTTGTAAAAATGGCATGATGTTTTGGTTTCTGTAGCCCTGTAGTATAGTTTGAAGTTGGGTAACAATGGCTCTAGCTTTGTTCTTTTTGCTTAAGATTGCCTTAACTATTCAGGTTCCTTTTTGGTTCCATGTGGATTTTTAAGTATTCTACTTCTGTGAAGAATGTCATTGATAGTTTAATAGGAATAGCATTGAATCTGTCAATTGCTTTGAGGAGTGTGGCCATTTTAATGATATTGATTCTTTCTATCCGTGAGCATGGAATAATTTTCAATTTATTTGTGTCTTTCCTGATTTCTTTGAGTAGTGTTTTGTAATTCTCATTGTAGAAATATTTTACCTCCCTGGTTAGCTGTATTCCTAGGTATTTTATTCATCTTTGTGGCAATTGTGAATGCTTCTGCCTTTCTGATTTGGTTCTTGGCTTGGCTGCTATTGGTGCATAGAAATGCTATGAACTTTTATACATTGATTTTGTATCCTGAAACTTTGCTGAAGTTGTTTACCAGCTAATGGAGCTTTTGGGCCAAGACTACAAGATTTCGAGATATAGAATCATGTCAGCTGCAAACAGAGATAATTTGACTTCCTCTCTTCCTATGTGGATAACCTTTATTTCTTTCTCTTGCCTGATTAGCTAGGACTTCCCATACTGTGTTGAATAGGAGTGGTAAGAGAGGGCAACCTTGTGTTTTACCAGTTTTCAAGGCTAATGCTTCCAGCTTTTTCTGATTCAGTATGATGTTGGCTGTGGGAGTGTCATAAATGTCTCTTATTATTTTGAAATATATTTTTCAATATCCAGTTTATTGAGAGTTTTTAACATGAAGGGGTGTTGAATTTTATTGAAGGCTTTTTCTGCCTCTATTGAGATAATCATGTAGTTTTTGTCTTTAGTTCTGTTTATGTGATGAATCATATTTATTGATTTGCATATGCTGAACCAACTCTGCATCTTGGGGATGAAGCTGACTTGATCTTGGTGGATAAGCTTTTTTATTTTTGATGTGTTGCTGGATTCAGTTTGCAAGTATTTTATTGAGGATTTTTCCATGAATGTTCATCAAGGATATTGGCCTGAAGTTTTTTTTGTTGTTGTTGTTGTTTTTGTTTGTTTTTTTATTTTTCTGACAGGTTTTGGTATCAGGATGATGCTGGCCTCATAGAATGAGTTGGGGAGAAGTCCCTCCTAGTCAACTTTTTTGGAATAGTTTTAGTAGGAATGGTAACAACTCTTCTTTGCACATCTGGTAGAATTTGGCTGTGAGTCCATCTGGTCTTGGGCATTTTGTTGATTGGTAGGCTATTTATTACTGGTTCAATTTTGGAGCTCATTATTAACCTGTTTGGGGAATCAGTTTCTTCCTGGTTCAGTCCTGGGAGGTTGTATGTGCCAGGAATCTATACATCTCTTCTTGGTTTTCTAGTTTATGTGCATAAAGTTGTTTATAGTAGTTTCTGGTGGTTATTTTTATTTCTGTGGAGTCAGTGGTAACATTCCCTTCCTCAGTTCTAATTGTGTTTATTTGCATCTTCTTTCTTTTCTTCTTTATTAGTCTAGCTAGTGACCTATCTTATTAATTTCTTCTAAAAAACAACTGGCTTCGTTGATCTTTTGAATGTTGTTTTGTGTCTTGATTTCCTTCAGTTCAGCTCTGATTTTGGTTATTTCTTGTCTTCGGCTAGCATTGGGGCTGATTTGTTCTTGCTTGTCTAATTCATTCGGTTGTGAAATTAGGTTGTTAATTTGAGATCTTTCTAACTTTTTAATGTGATCATTTAGTGCTAGGAAGTCCCCTCCTAACACTGCCATAACTGTGTCTAAGAGATACTGGTATGTTGTATCTTTGTCCTCATTAGTTTCAAAGAACTTCCTGATTTCTGCCTCAATGCCATTATTTACCCAAAAGTCATTTAGGAGCGTGTTGTTTAATTTCCATTTAATTGCATAGTTTTGAGTGAATTTCTTAGTCTTGATTTCTATTTTTATTGCATGTTGGTTTGAGAGTATGCTTGGTATAATTTAAGTCTTTTTGCCTCTGCTGAGGATTGTTATATGTCCAAGTATGTGCTCAATTTTAGAGTATGTGCCATGTGGCAATGTGAAAAATGTAAATTCTGTTGTTTTTGTGTGGAGAGTTCCTAGAAGTTTATCAGATTCATTTGGTCCAATGTTGAGTTCAGGTCCTGAATATCTTTGTTAATTTTCTGCCTCAATGTTCTGTCTAATGCTGTCAGTGGACTGTTGAAGTCTCCCACTATTATTGTGTGGATGTTTATGTCTCTTTGTGGGTCTCCAAGAACTTACTCTATAACTCTGGGTGCTCCTGTGTTGGGTGCATATATATATATATATATATATAGTTAGAGCTTCTTGTTGAATTGAACCCTTTACCATTATGTAATGTCCTTCTTTGTCCTTCTTGATTTTTGTTGGTTTAAAGACTATTTTGTCTGAAACTAGAATTGCACCCCCTGCTGTTTTCTTTTTTTCATTTGCTTCATAGATTTTCCTCCGTTGCTTTATTTTGAGCCCATGGGTTTCATTCCATGTAAGATGGTTCTCCCGAAGGAAGCATACCATTGGGTCTTGCTTTTTTATCCAGCTTGCCACTCTGTGCCTTTTAAATGGGACATTTAGACCAGATGCCGTGGCTTACACATATAATCCCAGTGCTTTGGGAGGCCAAGTGCTGATGGGAGGCCAAGCTTAGGAGTTTGAGACCAGCCTGGGCAACATGGTATAACCCCATCTCTACAAAAAATACAAAAATTAGCCAGGCATGATGGTGGTGCATGCCTGTAGTCCCAATTACTCAGGAGGCTGAGGTGGGAGGATGGCTTGAGCCTGGGAGGCAGAGGTTGGAGTGAGCTGAGATCACACACTGCACTCCAGCCTCAGTAACAGAGTTAGACCCTGTCTCAAAAAAAAAAAAGTGGGACCTTTAGTCTGTTTAAATTCAAGGTTATTATTGATACCTGTGGATTTGATCCTGTCATTGTGCTGTTAGCTGGTTATTATGTTGGTTTGTTTGTGTGGTTGCTTTATAGTAACACTGGTCTGTGTGTTTGAGTGTGTTTTTATATTAACTGGTAGCAGTCTTTCCTTTATGTATTTAGTGCTTCTTTCAAGATCTTTTGTATGGCAAGTCTGGTGATAACAAACTCCCTCAAAATTTGATTATTTAGGAGGATCTTATTTCTCCTTTGCTTAGGAAGGTTGACTGGATATGAAGTTCTTGGTTGAATTTTATTTTCTTTAAGAATGTTGAATATAGGTCCCCAGTCCCTTGTGACTTGTGGGGTTTTAGCTAAGAGGTTCACTGTCAGCCTGATGATGTTCCCTCTATAGATGACCTGTCCTTTCTCTCTAGCTGCCTTTAACATTCTTTCTTTCATTTCAAACTTGGAAAATCTGGCAATTATGTGTGTTGGAAATGATCTTGTGTAGAATCTTGCAAGACATGTCTGTATGACCTGAATTTGACTGTTGCCCTCTCAAGCAAGGTTGGGGAAGTTTTCATGGACAATATGCTGAAATATGTTTTCTAAATTGTTCGCTTTCTCCCCTCTCTTTCAGGGTTGCCAATGATTCATATATTTGGCCTCTTTACATGAACCCATACATCTTGGAGGTTTTGTTTCTTCCTTTTTATTTATTTTTTTCTTTATTTTTGTCTGTCTTATTTCAGAGAACTAGCCCTCAAGTTCTGAGATTCTTTCCCAAGCTTGGTCTATTCTGTTGTTAATACTTGTGATTGCATTGTGAAATTCTTGTACTGTGCTATTCAGTTCTGTCAGATTTGTTAAATTCTTTTTTATACTGGCTATTTCACCCCTCAACTCCTGCATTGTTTTATTGTGATTCTTATTTTCCTTGGATTTGGTTTTGTCATCCTCCTGAATCTTGATGATCTTCATTCCTATTCATATTCTTAATTCTATTTCTGCCATTCCAGCCAGTTCGGCCTGGTTAAGAACTCTTGTTGGAGATCTGGTGCTGTTGTTCAAAGGACATATGACTCTGTGGCCATTTAAGTTACTATAGTTCTTTCTCATCTCTGCATGTGGATATTCCTTTAACTGCAGTGTAGATTGAGTACAGTCAATAGATTTATTTTCTAGTTTTCACTGGGGCAAGGCTTAGTGCTGGGTCTCTATTTGAAACTTACTTCTTGTCTCTAGTTTCAGAGGGGAGAATGTTAGTGAAGTATTTTTAGTGTTAAAGCTTTGGGGTATGATTCAGTAGGTAGCACTTAAGCTTATTGGTTAGTTGGTAGATTCTTGCTTGGTTGTGTGGCTCCCCTATGTTTCCTCAAAGTTACAGTCATGTTTTCTCTCAATGCTCTGAAAGTGTGTGGGTTTCTTTCCCTCTTGAGTATTGGCTGTAGATTGTGGCTTGGCACTCTGGAGCTGCCTGCTGCAGCTCTGGGGAGATCTCAATGTTTTTATTCCTTCCCCAGCTTGGCGGTGCAGAGAATGGGACCTTAATATTGGTTGTGGCCAAGGACATTTTGCTTGTCTCCTGTGGGCTCCACCCAAGACAGATGCAGATCAGCAATTTCTCAGTGCAATCAACCCAGGATAGGTGGCCTGTGCTTTGGGCCCAAGCCAGGGGTTCTCTGTATGGTGACAAGCAGTGTGGACTGCGTGGGATCTGTGGGAGATACATTGGCCTCCTCTCCTTGGGTCAACTTCAGCTTTCTGGAGGTGTGGATAAAGCATTTAGGGTCTTTGCTTCTTCATTTGTCTAATGGTAGCAAAGGCAGTTCCTTCCACTGCAGAGGCAGTAACAGAGAGGCTTTCTGTTGCCCCTGGAAGCTCTGTCCAGGGGGTTGCTGCATTGCTAGTGGCTCAATATCTCTGGTGGAAGGTGGCTGGAGACCCAGGCCTGGAGGACCTTCTCAGTGAGGAGATTTGGGAATGGGCACCCACATAATAGTCTGGTGACTTTTCCATAATGCCGCTGTGGTATGCTAGGGGCCCATTTCAGTCCCTAGTTGCCTCGAATTTTCCAGTACCTGGAGTTATCACCAGTGAAGACTGTGGAACAGCAAAGATGGCAACCTGGCCCTGCCTCTCCCTCTGGGAGCTCCATTTCAGAGAGGTATAGATCTGTTGTCCAGTCAAACGCACCTGCAGTATGTGGCTGGATCCCATATTGGGAGGTATCTGTATCTTTGTGTGGTTTTGAGAGTTCCTCTTACTACTGATCTCTAATTTTATTCCACTGTGGTCTAAGAAGACACTTGATATGATTTTGATTTTTTTTGAATTTATTGAGACTCGCTTTATGGCAAATTATATGGTGAATTTTAGAGAATGTTACATAAGCAGATGAGAAAATATATATTCTGCCTTTGCTGAGTAGTATGTTCCTTGTATGTCTATTAGCTCCATTCAGTCAAGAACTCCACTTAAGTCCAGAGTTTGTTAGTTTTCTCCCTTAATGATCTGTCCATGCTGTCAGTGGAGTACTGAAGTTCCCTACTATTACTTTATGACTGCTATCTACTTTCTTAGGTCTAGTAATATTTGTTTTATAAATATGAATGCTCTGGTGTTATATGCATATATATATATATAATATATATATGATAGTTAAGCCACCTTTTGGAATTAAACTCTTTATCATTATATAATGCCCTTCTTTGTCTTTTTTTTTTTTACTGTTTTTGATTTAAAGTCTGCTTTATCTGATATAAGAATAGTAACCTGTGTTCCCTTTTGTTTTTTATTTGATGAGATATCTTTTTGTGTCCTTTTACTTTGAACTTCTGTGTGTCTTTACACATTAGGTGGGTTTCTCATAGGCAGTAGATGGTCTCGTTTTTTCATCCAATTTGCCAACCTATATTTTAACTGGAGCATTTAGGCAGTTTATGTTCAAGGTTAATATTAATATGTGAGGGTTTTTATTCCTGACATAGTGTTGCTAGCTACTTGCTTTGTATTCTCAATTGTGCTTGCTTTATAGGACCTATACACTTCATATTTATGTGTACTTTTATGGTAGCAAGGGTCATCCTTTTGTTTCTATCTTCAGAACTTCTTTGATTATTTCTTGTAGGACTGGTATAGTGAGGACAAATTCTCTTGGCATTTGCTTATCTGGAAAGACTATTTCTCCTTTGTTTATGAAGCTTAGTTTGGTAGAACGTAAAATTCTTAGCTGGCTTATGTTTTGCTTTGGAAGACTAAAAATAGGCTCCCAATTTTTCTGGCTTGTAAGATTTCTGCTGAGATGTCTGCTGTTAGTCTGATAGGTTTTCCCTTATAAGAAATTTGGCCCATTTATTTAGCTGCCTGTAAGATTTTTTCTTTAGTGTTGACCCTGGATAGTCTCATGAGTATATGCCTTGGTGATGTTCATCTTGTATAGTGCGTTGTAGGTGTTCTCTGAATTTCTTTTATGTGGATGCAGATTTCTTTGGTCTCTCTAGCAAGGTTAGGAAAATTTTCCTGAATTATTCCCCCACATATGTTTTCCAGATTGATTACTTTTTTATTCTCTTATTTCAGGAATGCCTATAAATCATAATCCCCTATTTCTCAAAGGTTTTGTTAATTTTTGAAAGTTCTTTATTTTTGTCTGACTGAGTTAATTCAAAAGACTAGTCTTCAACCTCTTAAATTCTTTCTTCTTGGAAAAGTTAAAAGCTTTACCACTAGACTAGACCAAGAAGAAGAAATAATTTTGAAATTCCTTTAGCGAAGTTTACATTTCCAGAAGTTCTGAAATTTTAACCAGAAAAACAATTCACTATATAGCTATCTCGTATTTTATATACTGAATTGTTTTTCTGGTTTCTTTGCATTGCTTTTCAGCTTTCTCTGGGATCTCATTGAATGTCCTTGCCATCAATATTTTGATTCTTTATCTGTCATTTCAGAATTTTCACTTTGGTTAGGATCCATTGCTAGAAACCTAGTGTGATCCTTTGGAGGTATCAAAACACTCTTTTTGTAATGCCAGAGTTTTTGCCCTGATTCCTTTTCATATGAAGGAGCTGTCACTTCTATTTGAATTTTGTTTGTTTGTTTGAGATGGAGTCTTGCTCTGTCACCAGGCTGGAGTACAGTGGGGCAATCTCGGCTCACTGCAACCTCCACCTCTCCTGTTCAAGCAATTCTCCCGCCTCAGCCTCCTAAGAAGCTGGGACTACAGGTGTGCACCACCACATCCAGCTAATTTTTGTATTATTAGTAGAGACAGGGTTTCACCATGTTGGCCAGGATGGTCTCAATCTCTTGACCTCGTGATCCACCCACCTCGGCCTCCCAAAGTGCTGGGATTACAGGTGTGAGCCACTGTGCCCGGCCATATTTGAATTTTCTATCATTTGGATGAGACTTTAAAATTTTCTATTCCTGTTTCCTTTGAGGGTTTGACTGTGGTGTATGTGGTGTATGTATGATTGTTCAGCTTCCTTTCTTGGTGCTTTCAGAGGGCCAAGGCTCTGTGTTGGTTTCTTGGTTACGGACAGCTCTCGTGTGGTGGCTTTCTCAAATGCCACTTGTTGTTGCATTGTGCTGAGTATATGAACCAACACACTATCATCTGCAGGACTGGGAGTGTGGAGGTCTCAGTAAGGTTATCTCATGCACTAGCACCTTGCCTTTCTAATGGCAGGTTGTTGTTTTTTTTGTTTTTTTTTTTTTTTTTTTTTTTTTTTTTTTGCATGTACAGTTCAGTGTCCAGTCCAGTAGGTAGCACTTAAGGGTAAGAGCTAGATTGCTCTCTGGTGGCACAGAAATGAGGGGAGTCAACCAATTGTTGGTGGTGGGGACAATAATGTTGGGGTGCACTGAGGTCTCTGGTGTGGGGAGGGAGGCTGCAACAGCTCCTCATCCTCTGCAGGCAAGAATGTGGTCAGCTTCCCTATCATGCCTATGTCTCAGCGCTGATCAACTTCAGTTCATAAAGACATTGTCCTTTCGCTCCTGGTGCAACTGAAGCCTGCAGAAACGTCCCTCTGGCAGCAACCACCAAAACGGGCTTAGAGCAAAACTTTTTCTCCCAGTTTAGAGCAGAGAGCTCTATGGCTTGTGTCTTCCCTTCATTGTCAAGACATTGCCACTCTATGTAAGGAGCAGGAAGTGGGTCCCACTTTTAACGCAAGACTGAGAGTCATGAGCTCACTTTTCACAGGGGTGCAGCTACTATAAAAATTATGGAAAGGCTCTCTCCAAGTGCATTCACAACAGTCCCCAGTGGGGAAAGCCTCTGCTGTATCCACAATGGTAGATGGGGGAGTTAGAGATGACAACCTCTCAATGTCTATGCCTGGCCACTGGTACCACCCCCTTTAGCAATTGGCACTGTACCTACATTTTCTTTGTCTCAACAGGGGCCTTGGCAAGCTGTGCTTCCCCTTCTCCCAGGGGCGATCTGCACCAGGGCTAGATTTCCAGGGACCCTGCAGTTCCCCAGGGAACCGCTGGTCTCTTGTGGTTGCCAAAGTCAGAAGAGGTTCTTGGGTATGTTTGTGGGAGATCAGGTAGTTTGGCAATACAAGGGCTAAGGTTCCCTGGGCAAAATAGTGGCCCACAACAGGTGCATAATCAGTATGGCACCAGCCGTCTCAGTTCAGGCCTAAAGGGAGTTGCAGGTGCACCAGCACAAGCTGGCCATTCAGTGTTCTGTCCCTGGGAAGTTCTCAGATTGCCACCAACAGCATTCTCCCAGGGTCACAAGGGTAGAGGGTCTCCCTGACAATTTGGAAGTCAGCATCATGTTGCAGGGGTGAGGGGAGCAGAGAAGCACCACCACCTATCCTATAAATGAGACTCTGTTTCTTGGCGGTAAATTTCTGCCTTACTCTTACTGCATTACTTTTTTTGTGTCCCAGCTTCTTCCTATGGACTCTTCAAGTCCTGACCTTCTTCCTTTAGCTTTCCATTCAGATCATGACCATTCACCTGTAACTTTGACCTTCTTTCTGAGGAGAACTGGCATTTAATGTCCTTAGTCAGCCATGATTACTCGGCCTTCTGAATCTCCCAGTACCTGCAGGTCATAGGGCAACAGAGGCTGTGACAGAGCCACCTGGAGCTCCTCAGAGCAGAGAAGACTAGTAGGGAAGGCAGGATCATGAGCTCAGTGGCAGAGAGACAAAGCCTTTTGTAATTTTTTATTTTTTATTTTTAACCTGGCTTCCTAGGGGTCACCCTTGTGTTTACACAATTTAACGGTCAGTAAATGATTGGTCAGCAAATGATGGTAAGAGGTTTTACTCCAATAACTTGAGTCAGGAAAGCATTGACTTAATGTTAGTGTTGCTATAAAGAAATATATGTGGCTGGGTAATTTATAAATAAAAAAATATTTATTTGGCTCATAATTCTGCTGGCTGGAAGATCAGGTATCTGGTGAAAGCCTCATACTGTTTCCACTCATGGTGGAAGCTGATGTGAAGTTGGCATGTGCAGAGATCACATGGCAAGACAGGAAGCAAGAGAGAGGAGGAGGAGATACTAGGCTATTTTTAAGAACCAGCTCTCATGGGAAGTAATATTGAGAACTCAATCTTCTTAGCCCCCTCCAAGGAGGGAATAAATCTATTCATGAGGGATCTGCCCCCATGACCCAAACACCTCCCCATTATTCCTCACCTCCAACATTTGGAATCAAATTTCAGCATATTTGAGGAACAAAAATATCCAAACAACAGAAAGCATCCACCCATTTCTGATAAAATTGTGTGTGGTTTTCAGGCAATGCTCAAATACTCCCAGCTTTTAATGTCTGCCAGGCCGTTTTAGATCTCCCTGTACATCCATACAGCCTTCTAAATGCCAAGAATAGCTCCTCTATGGTTCTTTCATACCCAGAACTTCCTGTTAAATTTTAGATAATTGGTTGGTCATTTTAGATAATTGGTTGGTCTGCCATTGACCCCAACCAGGGTTGCACCCTAGACTACCATTGCTGCTGGCTTTCCCTGCTTATTTTCTACCAAGTTTGCTACTTTTACTGACAGTGTCACTGGACATAGAGTTTCCATCCACTGCTCCAAATCAAGTTAGCCCCCCATTTCAGGGAAGCTGTTGATTTTCACTGCCACTCTGCTGTGGTAGAATTCCCTCACCTACTAATATGGTGGTGGAATAAGAGCAGCCTCAGAAAAGAATGCCACAGACTCTCATTGTTCTTCCCTAAAATTCAATTACTCATGAATAAATGCCTCTCAATTTTTTTCTTTGCCATTGTTCATTGCCACGGCCCTAAAACAGTGGTGGGTTTTTTCAAAAACAGTATTATCTCATTTTATAGTTATTTGCGAGCAGAGGATTTTTGCTGTCCTTTTCACTATACCATAGCCAGAAGTCCCAATTTTTTTTAAGGTGAATCATTTATTTAGAATCAATAACTTGCCACAATTTGTTTTGGCTGATGCTTTTAGTCAGATGTTAACAACAAATAGAAATCAACATAGAACAAGCTACAGTCCATCACCACAGATAAATTCTTTTTTTAAATCTTTTAAGTTCAGGGGTGCATGTGCAGGTTAATTATATAGGTAAACTCATGTCATGGGAGTTAGTTGTACAGATTACTTCATCACCCAAGAATTATGTCTAGTACCCATTAGTTCTTTTTCCTGATCCACTCCCTCCTCCCATCCTCCACCTTCTGGTGGGCCCCAGTGTTTTTTGTTTTCCTCTATGTGTCCATGTGTTCTCATCTTTAAGCTCTCACCTATAAGTGAGAACATACGGTATTTAGTTTTTGTTCCTGTGTTAGTTTGCTAAGAATAATGGCCTCCAGCCGCATCCATGTTCTTTCAAAGAACATGATCTCATTCTTTTTAATGGTTGCATAGTATTCTACGGTGTATATATGCCACATTTTCTTTATCCAGTATACCACTAATGGGCATTTCGGTTGATTCCATGCCTTTACTTTTGAGAATAGTGCTGAAATGAACATACAAATGCATGTGTCTTTATGACAGAATGATTAATATTCCTTTGGGGTACATACCCAGTAATGATTGTCAGGTCACACAGGTAGTTTTGTTTTTGGCTTTTTGAGGAATTACCTCAATGCCTTCCACAATGGTTGAAATAATTTACACTCCCACCAACAATGTATAAGCGTTCCCTTTCCTCCACAACCTCCCCAACATCTGTTTGTTGTTGTTGTTGTTGTTGTTGTTGTTGTTGTTTTTGCTTTTTATAATAGCCTTTCTGACTGGTATGTGATGGTATCTCATCACGGTTTTGATTTGCATTTCTCTGATGATCATGATGTTGAGCATTTTTTCACATGCTTGTTGGCAGCATGTATGTCTTCTTTTGAAAAGTGCTGTTCATGTCGTTTGCCCACTTTTTCATGGGGTTGTTTTGTTTTTCTTGTAAATTTGTTTAAGTTCCTTAGAGATGCTGGATATTAGACCTTTGTCAGATGCATAGTTTGCAAAAATTTTCTCCCATTCTCCTTAGTTTAATTAGATTTCATTTGCCAATTTTTGCTTTCATTGTGATTGTTTTTGGTGTGTTTGTTATAAAATATTTGCCCATTCCTATGTCCAGAATGGTATTGCCGAGGTTGTCCTCCAGGGTTTTTATAATTTGAGGTTTTACATTTAACTCTTTAATCCATCTTGAGTTGATTTGTGTATATGTAAGGAAAAGATCCAGTTTCAATTTTCTGCCTATGGCTAGCCAGTTATCCCAGCACCATTTATTTAATAGGAAGGGCTTTTTTTTTTTCCTATTGCTTGTTTTTGTCAGCTTTGTCAAAAGATCAGATAGTTATAGCTTCAATGTTATTCCTGTCAAACTACTAATGAATGTTGATGTCATATTCTGAGACTGCTGAAATTGTTTATTAGCTTAAGGGGCTTTCAGGCCAAGACTATGGGGTTTTCCAGGTATAGGATCATGTCATCTGCAAATAAGGATAGTTTGACTTCCTCTCATCCTATTTTGATGCCCTTTATTTCTATCTCTTGCCTCCTTGCTCTGCCAGATATTCCAATACTATGTTAAATGGGAGTGGTGAGAGAAGGCATCCTTGTCCTGTGCCAGTTTTCAAGGAGAATGCTTCCAGCTTTTGTCCATTCAGTATGATGTTAGCTGTGAGTTTGTCATCACAGGTAGCTCTTATTATTTTGAGGTACATTCCCTCAGTACCTACTTATTGAGATTTTTTAACATGAAGTGGTGTTGAATTTTATTGAAAGCCTTTTCTGTCTCTATTGAGATAATCATATCTTTAGCTATGTTTATGTGATTAATCACATTTATTGATTTTTGTATGTTGAAACAAGCTTGCATCCCAGGGATAATACCTAATTGATCATAGTGGATAAGGTTTTTGATATGTGGCTAGATTCAGTTTGCCAGTATTTTGTTGAGGATTTTTGCATCAATGTTCAAGAATATTGGCCTGAACTTTTCCTGTTGTGTCTCTGCCAGTTTTTTTTTTTTTTTTTTTTTTTAACTCAGCATGGTGCTGGACTCATAAAATGTATTAGGGAAGAGTTCTTCCTCCTCAATTTTTTGTAACAGTTTCAGTAGAAATGGTATCAGTTCTTCTTTGTAAATCTGGTAGAATTCAGCTGTGAATCTCTCTGGTCCTGGGCTTTTTTTGGTCGGTCAGCTATTTATTACTGATTCAATTTTGGAGCTCATTATTGGTGTATTTAGGGATTCAATTTATTCCTGGTTCAGTCTTGGGAGGGTGTATATGTCCAGGAATTTATTCATTTCTCCTAGATTTTCTAGTTTATGTGCATAGAGGTGTTCATAATATATTCTGATGGTTATTTGTATTTCTGTGGGGTCATTGGTAATATCCTCTTTGTCATTTCTAATTGTGTTTATTTGGATCTTCTTGCTCTTCTTCTGTATTAGTCTAGCAGTGTTCTACTTTATTAATTTTTTCTAAAAACCAACTCCTGGATTTATTGAACTTTTGGTTTTCTGTGCCTCAACCTCCTATAGTTCAGCTCTCATTTTGGTTATTTCCTTTCTTCTGCTAGCTTTGAGGTTGGTTTGCTCTTGGTTCTCTAGGGTTTTTTTTTTTTTTTTTTTTTTGGTTGTGATGTTAGTTTGTTAAATTGAGATCTTTCTAACTTTTTATGTGGGCATTTAGTGCTATAAGTTTCCCTCTTAACACTACCTTAGCTGTGTCCCAGAGATTCTGTTAGATTATATCTTTTTCTCATTAGTTTCAAAGAACTTCTTGATTTCTGCCTTAATTTCATTATTTACCCAAAGGTAATTTAGGAGGGGGTTATTCAATTTTTGTGTAATTGTATAATTTTTAGCCAATTTCTTAGTCTTGATTTCTAATAATATTGCACTGTGTTCTGAAAGAGAGATTGTTAGGATTTCAGTTCTTTTGCTTTGCTGAGGAGTGTTTTGTGTCTGATTATGTGGTCAATTTTAGAGTATGTGCCATGTGGTCAGGAGAAGATTGTATGTTCTGTTGCTTTTGGATAGAGAGTTCTGTGGATGTCTATCAGGTCTATTTGATACAGTGCTGTGTTGAGGTACTGAATATCTTTGTTAATTTTCTGCCTGGATGATCTATCTAATACTGTCAGTGGAATATTGAAGTCTCCCACAATTATTGTATGGAATCTAAGTCTCTGAAGATCTCTAAAGACTTACTTTGTGAATCTGAATGCTCCTGTGTTGGCACATATATATTTAGGATAGTTAGGTCTTGTTGAATTGAATTATTTACCATTATACAGTGCTCTCCTTTGTCTTTTTTTATCTTTGTTGGCTTGAAGTCTCTTTTGTCTGAAATTAGGATTGCAACCCCTGCTTTTTTCTGTTTTCTATTTGCTTTTTTCCCTATCCCTTTATTTTGAGTCTATGGGTGTCATTGCACACGAGATGGGTCTCTTAAAGGCAGCATAGCAATGGGTCTTGGTTCTTTATCAAGCTTGCCATTCTGTGCCTTTTAATTGGGAGCATTTAGCCCATTTACATTCAAGGTTAGTATTGACATGTGTGTATTTGATCCTGTCATCATGATGTTAGCTGGGGATTATGCAGACTTGTTTGTGTGGTTGCCTTATGGTGTCACTGGTCTGTGTATTTTAGTGTGCTTTGTAGTGGCTGGTAATGGTCTTTTCTTTCCATATTTAGTGCTTCCTTCAGGAGTTCTTGTAAGTCAGGTCTGGTGGTAATGGATTCCCTCAGAATTTGCTTGTCTGAAAAGAATCTTAGTTCTCCTTCACTTATGAAGCTTAGTTGGGCCTGATACGAGATTCTGGGTTGGAATTTCTTTTCTTTAAAAATGTTGAATATAGGCCCCAATCTATTCTGGCTTGTATGGTTTCTTCTGAAAGGTCCACTATTAGTCTGAGGTGCTTCCTTTGTAAGTGACCTGAACTTTCTCTCTAGCTGCCTTTAACACTTTTTCTATCATTTTGACTTTGAAGAATCTGATGACTTTGTGTCTTAGGGATGATCTTTTTGTGAAGTATCTTACTTGGGTTCTCTGCATTTCCTGAATTTGAATGTTGGCCTCTCTAGCTAGGTTGGGGAAGTTCTCATGGATGATATTCTTAACTGTTTCTTAAGTTGGTTCCATTCTCCCTATCTCTTTCAGGAATACCAGTGAGTCCTAGATGTACATAATATCATATTTCTTGGAGGTTCCATTTGTTCATTTTCACTAGTTTTTCCCTATTTGTGTCTGACAGTCTTATGTCAGAAAGCCAGTCTTCAATCTCTGAGATTCTTTACTTAGCTTGGTCTATTCTCCTATTAATACTTGTGATTGCATGTGAACTTCTTGTAGCATGTTTCTCAGCTCTATGAGGTTGGTTACATTCTTTTCTATACTGGTTATCTTGCCTGTCATCTCCTGTATCATTTTGTTGTGATTATTAGCTTTCTTGGATTATGTTTCAACATATTTCTGCATCTCAATGGTCATCATTCCTATCCATATCATGAATTCTATTTCTGTCATTTCAGCCATCTCAGCCTGATTCAGAACCCTTGCTGGAGAGGTGGTGTGGTTGTTTGGAGGAAAGAAGGTATCCTGGCTTTTTGAGTTGTCAGAGTTCTTGTGTCGGTTTTATCATCTTTGTGGGCTGCAGTTTCTTCAATCTTTGAAGTTGTTGAGCTTCAGATTTTGTTTTCTTTTATCCCTTTTAGTGACCTTGAGGGTTTTATTGTGGTATAAGGTGGATTCAGCCAACTGGCTTCATTTCTGGACGACTTTGAATGGGGTGGTGGGGGAGGCAATGCTCCACTTCCAACTCCTGGACTGTATTCTCTAATACTGAGAGACTTGTATTGGTCCTCAACTTTGTTCTCTGTCTCTCAAGTTTAGGAAACCACTGTGTTGGAGTGGCCAAGTTGCTCCTCAACCATTAATCACTACACTCTGATGGGTGTTGTCAGTCAAACCATTTCATAGTGGGGTGGCAGCAAAATCCATCCTCCATTCACACGTGCCAGCAGCAGTGGGAGTGGCAGCCCAGCAGGGTGCATACTCTTCAGCTGCAGGAAGGTGCTAGTGGGTGCCAGCGTGCCTGCCTCTTTCCCAGAATTCACCACGGTGGCAAAGGCAGCACGGCTTGGGGGTGATGGAGAGGGGCTGCTGTCAAGTGTGCACACAGTCACCCTGGTGGTGGTGTTAGCACAGGGGTGAAGCACTGGTGGGCACAGTTCTGTGTGCACTCTCTGTGACACAGGCAGGGGTGGTTGCTCAGGGTAGGGGAGTGTCTGCTGTTCTCTGTGCCCAGTTTCACTGGCATGGCAGTGTTGATGCAAGGGAGTGGCACTGGAGGGGGCAGGGCTGGCTGGCTCTGTGCCTGCCAAGGCTGTGACTGCAATAATGGTCCAGCCGGGGTAGGGGGAAGTGGAGTGAATCCACCACAGCAGTGGCAAGGGAACGTGACCACACACATGCGTGCTGGTGGGGCAAGGAAGGCAAAACCTGCCTGTGGACACACGCACCAGCAAAGTGATGTGGGGAATTCCTGTGAGCTCAGAGGAAGCTGTAGTGTGGGAAATGAGCAGGCAGGCTGGCATATGGCTGTGGGGGCCATCCTGCTGGAGCTCTTCACTAGTCGGAAACAGTCCACCAGCACAGAAGCTGTGATACAGGCCCCGAGGACACTCAAGGCTTCCCTGCAAGCAGGCTCTGCCAGGCTTGGGCCCAGGGAGAGGCCAGCAGATCAAGGGGTGCTCAGGTGGGAGTGACCCCACAAGATGGCCCTGAAGAGTTCAGGTGTAACAGTTTCCCTAAAGTGAAAGGAGCAAATAGAGCCCAGGGAGATGAGCTCTCCTGGCCTTACTCCACCACAGATGCTCGCACACAAAACCCTCTTGGCTCCACCTCAACTGGCATGCTGCCCCTACCACTTCTCTCAGCACCTCTCCCTGCCAACTCAAGTGTTCATGGTGGTTGAGGGGTCTCCTACTGCTGGAATTCCAGAGGCCCATGGCAAGAGTGGATTGCTCCTTGCCAGTTCAACTCACCCATTCCCAAGGGTCATTGGGGGCCAGAAACAAGTCCTGGTGTGGGATAGCCCGATGCAGGTTCCCAGCTTCCTCCCCCTTCAGACCAGCTGCTATGTGTTCCCTCTATTTATTCTCCATGCTTTCTCTCTGAATATCTGTTAGGAGTGCACCAGTCATCTTGGTTTCTCAGTGGCAGCTTTTCCACCTGGCTGTATCTAGGCAGCCATCTCCCATTTCTTTTTAAAAATGACTTATAGCTTTGAATTTTCAATAAGTCTTGGGGCTTCCAACTAATTTGCTTATATAACAAACCTGCACATGTATTCCTGAATCTAAAAGTTAGAAAAAAAATTATAAAACATAAAAAGAATGCCAATTCATTTGAAATATGCATAAGATGAATATTTTTTGAAAAACTTAAAATATGTATTGTAGAGTTGGAAAAATGTTAGTTTGTAAATATGACCTTTTTCAGCACCTGGTCATAAAAGAAAAGTTCACAGCCTTATCAAGCAAGAATATGCTGACGTTAACATTTACTCTGCTAGCAAATCATGTGCAGAAGTAAAATATATTTTAATAAAATGTCATTTTGTGTTATACTTTGATTGCTTCTGCTTTGATTAAACTCCAAACAAAGCAATGTTTTGTGGGTCAATAAAAGTGACTCAAAAAAATAAATATTAGTGATGGAAGTCGTACTTGGTCTGGGAAACATCTGCTGTTCCATCATGTATTATTACAACTATATTTGATTTTCCACACAGAAAATTGTTTGCACCTGTCGTTAGCATTTTTTTTCCAGCACATATTCTTGGCTTATCATTAACACTCCCTATTTTCTCTGCTAAACAACATTTCACACTGTGCTGCTATACATGTCAGAAGAAGATTATTTAGCCATTTATCACTGTTCTGGCAGCGCTTATGAACCTGCACGCAGGTATTGCAGTCAAAAGGCATTAGAATGGACTGTTTGCACTTAGTGTTGTCAATCAGGCTATGTAATTAAATCAGGCAGAATAAATAATTTGAGTTGCATATTGAGACAATACACTTTCAAGGATACACTGACAGCAATGGCTACATTTTACTGCCACATTATATCTGATTAAAATTTAGAGCCATTTGAAAAACATGATCTTCATACAATTGTTTTGACACCACCAGTTAAGCTTGAGCAGTGCCACTTAGCTCAAATCTTATTTTTTGCTCACTGCCTAGTGTCTTTTAAGAATTGAACAGGGCCATATATCTTGCATTAGGTGAGGAAGAATGTAATCTGTCTTTCACATCTTGGATATAATCCAGTCTCCTTAGCAAACAACTTGGGCCTGATTGATCCAGCTTTCCTGTCAGGGCCCAGTTTTCCTGGGCAAGATGGCCTGCTTAAGATGAGGTTCATTTCATTTTGTTGAAATATTAGACCAGGCATTCATTTATCTGATGGTGTAGTAAACTCTGCACTTCTCTCTGCTAGTGAAAACTATGCCTATAAAACTATTTCTCAGCAGACTACATTATTAGACTGGAAGATTCTAAATATGAAATATGTTACTTTCTCTTAATGGAGGTCAAATAAGAAAACTCTGCCATGGTGAGGTTATAGATGGCCTATCACGGCATTTCTACTCTAAAGTTGTTGGGTAAAAAATTCCACAGAAATTGAGCTACTAAAATTGTCCAGTATGTTGTACTTTAAATAAGTGAGAGATTTGCATCAGAATCAAACATTTGGCTACTGCTCTCTCTTTTTTAGTTTAACCCCCTAAACTACCATCAAATGAAAGAGACAATGCAAAGTTAGTAGGGGAACGTGGGCAGGGAATGTCGCTACTAGGCATTCAGATTTATTTATTGCTTTTACAAGATCCAAATAACCAAAACTCCACGTGTTTTAATTTCCCTAGCTTTGGAATCAGATTGCTTGGATTTACACCTTGGCTTTGCCACTGAATATGTGATATTGGGCAATTTATTTAACCTCTCTGTGACTCAGTTTCCTCATCTATAAAAATGAGGATTAATAGTGTCTGCATTCCTGGCTGAACTAATGTATATAAAGCATCTAAAACAATGCCTGTTCCAGAGTATGTGCTATGTGGGTGTTAGCTATTAGCTAATTATTAATTAGTTTTAGTAAATGATAAAATCTAATTAATAAAAGTTAAGCCTGTTTTTTAAACACGCACACACTTGCCATTCTAAGAAGTTTCTTTTGCTTGTTGTGCTTTTCCTATTGATCTCATTTGTTCAATTGTTCGATATTTCTTCTGACCCCTTTCCTGCTCTCAGGTTGAGATTGTCCAGAAAACAAAACTCCCGTTTTAACAGGTATCTTCTATCTACCTCTGAGCATGTTAAAGCAGAATGAGAGCAGCATTTGTAATATCCTGCCCTTGACTCATTAACTTGGGTCCATGCTGAAAGCTCCAAGTGCAATTTTGAAGCACTTTGATGTTCAATTTTAAGCAGCTGTCTTCTTCTTAAAGCCTTTCAGTCTTAACAATACAGCAGAAACAGAAAGCAGAGTAAGTAGACATTTCCCAGCTGACAAAATGTATGAGTTAGAATCCTGTAATTTTCCTAATTGTAAATGTATGTAATTTTTTTTTGCCACCACACCAATCCTGAAATGGTTCCTTATCTGAAAAAGAGTATTTTTATTAGTCCTATAATTCTAAGATTTCTTAATCAAAAACCGTTATGTTAGATGTTTCAAATCCAGGCCCCGTATAGCATAAATAAACTTCATTTCTATTCAAACCATTTTAATTTAACAAAATAATTTTTATTTTATTATAATTACTTAATTTTGAACTGAATTCTGAATGCACAATTTAATTACTACCAAATGTGTTTTGTGCTTTAGGGAAAATAATAGAGAATTTTGACCTGCTTTAGGATAATAAAGAAGTCAAAACTGAGAACCTCTCAAGGCTTTTCTCATAGTAGCAGTTTATTTTCCTTAAGTGGCATCTCTATTCTATCACAAAGTCATTTATTGACATATGAATTTGGGTTTGTTCTCATAGCTTATAGAAATTTTCTCTTTCTCATTCCCAGAAACGAGACAAACTTCTGTATTCTGAGTTCTGAGCAACATTTTTCAGAGAATAGTAGTTTTTAACTGATTTTGTGTTGCCATAGAAGGAAAATTGTAGGATGCAAGATATTGAAAAAACCTGAAACTGAAGCTTTGCTGAGAAGAGCAGATATATTATTGTAAAACATGCATAACCAAAGACTTAAAAGAACAAAATTCTGAAACTCTGAGATGACCGAGACACAGTTTCTGCTCTCAAATACCTCACCAGTCTATTAGAGTAACCTGTGAAACTAGGCAGTGCCAATGTTAAGCAATGTAATGGAGGTATGGAGAATGTACCCTAATTTGGCACTTAACCTGGACTGGGGGTAACAAGGAAGGCTTTTGGGAGAGGTGATGCTTGAGAGGTTTTGTTTTTGTTGTTGTTGTTGTTCTTTTGGTTTTGTTTGTTTGTTTGCTTGTTGGTTTTTGAGACAAGGTTTACTCTGTTGCCCAGGCTGGAGTGCAGTGGTGCAATCATAGCTCACTATAACCTCAGACGCCTGGGCTCAAGCAATCTCCCCGCCTCAGCCTCCTGAGTAGCTAGGACTGCAGGCACATTCCATCATGCTCAGCTAATTTTTTAATTTTAATTTTTTGTAGAGACAGGGCCTCACTATGTTGCTCAGGCTGAACTCAAACTACTGGCCGCACACAATCCTCCTGCCTTAGCCTCTCAAAGCATTAGGATTACAGGCATGAGTCACCGTGCCTGGCTAACCTGTGAGTGTCTATGTAAGAGATATCCAGGCAGAGAAGGGCATTCAAGAAAGTAAGAATAGTATGCGCAAACACACAGAGGCAAGACAAAGCATGGCATCTTCAATGAACTGCAAATAATTCTAAATGATTGGAGCATAGGCTGCAGTGGGGTAGGGTACCTAGGGTACTGTAGTGGGGTACCCTAGGTGGAGTAGTGATTGAAAAGACATTAAAATATTTTTAGTAGAGAAATGATGTGATTATATTTACATATCTTTTTAATAAAGATTGTTCTGATTGTACTGTGTTAAAAGGATTATAGGGAACCAAAAGTGGAGGCAAGCAAAGCAGACCAGTTAGCAAGCTATTCTAGGGGTCAAGCTGAGTGATGATAATGTCTTGGATCAGAGAGTTGGGATGGAAATAGGGAGACATATTCAAGAGAAATTTCAGAAGTAGAAATCACAAGGATTGGTTACTAAAAATTGATGCAGGGTAGGGAAAGATACAAAGAATGACAGGATTATTCCTAGGATTCTGGTTCTGGTCAATAGGTTGGCTTCATGTGGGTGTCACTTACTAAAAAATAAGGAGTAACTGAAGGAAGAGAAAATCTGAGAGTACGAAGCTGTGAGATGTTGCTTTCTATTTTTGATGAGTTAAGTGTGAGTGCTTCCCAGGGACATTTAAGTGGAGATGTTCCATAGACAGTCAAATATGAGTCCTGAGCAAAGAGAGGATACCTGAAGCCATGGGAGAAGATGCAATTACCCCAGGAGAGTGTGTAGATTGAGAAGAGGGCAGAGGGAAGAAGAACAGAGATGAAGAGATCTAACATTATGTATAATTGTCACCCTTCCAATTCCTTGTTTGTAGAGTGGGCTGATTTCTGGGTTTGTAGGTTAGCCATGGCGTTTAAAATTATCTTGGGAAAAGATGACTTTTGAAACACTGGTTCTGGTGTAGGCCTGTTAACTTACCCAATGAGTGATCATATAGGGATTTCAAAAAACTTTCACAAATGGTGTCCTATTGTATATTAATACACAATAGTTCCAAGAGACTTAAACACATAACCCTTCACATTAAAATACACATAAAATCTAAATTAAAAGCATTAACTCATTATAGGAAAGATCAAAACGTATGTTTTTACAATGATAAAATTAATAAGACTTATTTTTAATATCTGTTAAATGTAAAAAGCATTAGCAAAATGTGTCTGTCAGTGGATGAGTGGATAAAGATAATGTGCTATATATGTACAGTGGAATACTATTTGGCCATAAAACAGAGGAAATTTTGTCATTTTCAACAACATGTATGAACCTGGAGGACATTATGCTAAGTGAAATGAGCCAGGCACAGAAAGACAAATATTGCGTGATTCCACTTATATGTGGAATCTAAAGAAGTCAAATTCATAGAAGTAAAAGGGTAGAATGGTGGTTGCCAGGGCCTTGGGAGGTGGGTGAGAGGGGAAAGGAGACATGTTGGTGAGAGGGGAATGGAGACATGTTGGTGAGAGGGTACAAAATATCAATTAGATAACAGGACTAAGTTCTTGAGATCTAATGCACAGAATGGCGACAACCGTTATTAATAAAATAATGAATATTTCAAAATTGCTAAGAGAATAGATTTTAAATGCTGGCACCATGATATGGTTTGGCTGTGTCCCCACAGAGATCATTGAATCATGGGGGCGGTTTCCCTCATCCTGTTCTCCTGATAATGAGTTAGTTCTCACGAGATCCGATGGTTTTATAAGGGGGTTCCCTGTTCACTGGGCACTCACTCATTCTCCTTCCTGTAGCCCTGTGAAGAAGGAAGTGTTTGCTTCCCCTTTCACCGCAATTGTGAGTTTCCTGAGGCCTCCCAGCCATGCTAAACTGTGAGTCAATTAAACCTCTTTCCTTTATAATTACCTGGTCTTGCATACTATCTTTGCAGCAACATGAGAATGGACTAATACACACCACAAAAAAAAAAAAAGTTAAGATGAGGTGACAAATATAGGAATCAGCTTGATCTCAAAATTGCATAATGTGTACATATATCAAAACATCACATTGTACCCCATAAATATATATAATTGTCAATTAAAAATTTTCTAATTAACAAAATAAAAATCACTTCAAATCCTACCTTGAGTTTACTACTTTAATATGTTTCCTATAAGCCTCATTTCAATCAAGTATTTTTTCTTTGCTTATGTGTATGTGAACAAAATTAGGAGACACATACTAATAATTTTTTTTAATTTTTTTATTATTATTATACTTTAAGTTTTACGGTACATGTGCACAATGTGCAGGTTTGTTACATATGTATCCATGTGCCATTTTGGTGTGCTGCACCCATTAACTCGTCATTTAGCATTAGGTATATCTCCTAATGCTGTCCCTTCTCCCTCCCCCAACCCCACAACAGTCCCCGGAGTGTGATGTTCCCCTTCCTGTGTCCATGTGTTCTCACTGTTCAATTCCCACCTATGAGTGAGAACATGTGGTGTTTGGTTTTTTGTCCTTGCGATAGTTTACTGAGAATGATGGTTTCCAGTTTCACCCGTGTCCCTACAAAGGATATGAACTCATCATTTCTTATGGCTGTATAGTATTCCATGGTGTACATGTGCCACATTTTCTTAATCCAGTCTATCATTGTTGGACATTTGGGTTGGTTCCAAGTCTTTGCTATTGTGAATAGTGCCGCAATAAACATACGTGTGCATGTGTCTTTATAGCAGCATGATTTATAGTCCTTTGGGTATATACCCAGTAATGGGATGGCTGGGTCAAATGGCATTTCTAGTTCTAGATCCCTGAGGAATCGCCACACTATCTTCCACAATGGTTGAACTAGTTTACAGTCCCACCAACAGTGTAAAAGTGTTCCTATTTCTCCACATCCTCTCTAGCACCTGTAGTTTCCTGACTTTTTAATGATGGCCATTCTAACTGGTGTGAGATGGTATCTCACTGTGGTTTTGATTTGTATTTCTCTGATGGCCAGTGATGATGAGCATTTTTTCATGTGTTTTTTGGCTGCATAAATGTCTTCTTTTGAGAAGTGTCTGTTCCTGTCCTTCGCCCACTTTTTGATGGGGTTGTTTGTGTTTTTCTTGTAAATTTGTTTGAGTTCATTGTAGATTCTGGATGTTAGCCCTTTGTCAGATGAGTAGGTTGTGAAAATTTTATCCCATTTTGTAGGTTGCCTGTTCACTCTGATGGCAGTTTCTTTTGCTATGCAGAAGCTCTTTAGTTTAATTAGACCGCATTTGTCAATTTTGGCTTTTGTTGCCATTGATTTTGGTGTTTTAGACGTGAAGTCCTTCCCCATGTCTATGTCCTGAATGGTATTGCCTAGGTTTTCTTCTAGGGTTTTTATGGTTTTAGGTTTAACCTGTAAGTCTTTAATCCATCTTGAATTAATTTTTGTATAAGGTGTAAGGAAGGGATCCAGTTTCAGCTTTCTACATATGGCTAGCCAGTTTTCCCAGCACCATTTATTAAATAGGGAATCCTTATCCCATTGCTTGTTTTTGTCTGGTTTGTCAAAGATCAGATAGTTGTAGATATGCGGCATTATTTCTGAGGGCTCTGTTCTGTTCCATTGATCTATATCTCTGTTGTGGTACCAGTACCATGCTGTTTTGGTTACTGTAGCCTTGTAGTATAGTTTGAAGTCAGGTAGCGTGATGCCTCTGGCTTTGTTCTTTTGGCTTAGGATTGACTTGGCGATGCGGGCTCTTTTTTGGTTCCATATGAACTTTAAAGTAGTTTTTTCCAATTCTGTGAAGAAAGTCATTGGTAGCTTGATGGGGATGGCATTGAATCTATAAATGACCTTGGGCAGCATGGCCATTTTCACGATATTGATTCTTCCAACCCATGAGCATGGAATGTTCTTCCATTTGTTTGTATCCTCTTTGATTTCATTGAGCAGTGGTTTGTAGTTCTCCTTGAAGAGGTCCTTCACATCACTTGTAAGTTGGATTCCTAGGTATTTTATTCTCTTTGAAGCAATTGTGAATGGGAGCTCACTCATGATTTGGCTCTCTGTTTGTCTGTTATTGGTGTACAAGAATGCTTGTGATTTTTGTACATTGATTTTGTATCCTGAGACTTTGCTGAAGTTGCTTATCAGCTTAAGGAGATTTTGGGCTGAGACACTGGGGTTTTCTAGATATACAATCATGTCATCTGCAAACAGGGACAATTTGACTTCCTCTTTTCCTAACTGAATACCCTTTATTTCCTTCTCCTGCCTGATTGCTCTGGCCAGAACTTCCAGCACTATGTTGAATAGGAGCGGTGAGAGATGGCATCCCTGTCTTGTGCCAGTTTTCAGAGGGAATGCTTCCAGTTTTTGCCCATTCAGTATGATATTGGCTGTGGGTTTGTCATAGATAGCTCTTATTATTTTGAGATACGTTCCATCAATACCTAATTTATTGAGAGTTTTTAGCATGAAGGGTTGTTGAATTTTGTCAAAGGCCTTTTCTGCATCTATTGAGATAATCATGTGGTTTTTGTCTTTGGTTCTGTTTAGATGCTGGATTACATTTATTGATTTGTGTATGTTGAACCAGCCTTGCATCCCAGGGATGAAGCCCACTTGATCATGGTGGATAAGCTTTTTGATGTGCTGCTGGATTCAGTTTGCCAGTATTTTATTGAGGATTTTTGCATCAATGTTCATCAAGGATATTGGTCTGAAATTCTCTTTTTTGGTTATGTCTCTGCCAGGCTTTGGTATCAGGACGATGCTGGCTTCATAAAATGTGTTAGGGAGGATTCCCTCTTTTTCTATCGACTGGAATAGTTTCAGAAGGAATGGTACCAGTTCCTCCTTGTACCTCTGGTAGAATTCAGCTGTGAATCCATCAGGTCCTGGACTCTTTTTGGTTGGTAAGCTATTGATTATTGCCACAATTTCAGAACCTGTTATTGGTCTATTCAGAGATTCAACTTCTTCCTGATTTAGTCTTGGGAGGGTGTATTTGTTGAGGAATTTATCCATTTCTTCTAGATTTTCTAGTTTATTTGCATAGAGGTGTTTGTAGTAATCTCTGATGGTAGATTGTATTTCTGTGGGATCAGTGGTGATATCCTCTTTTTCATTTTTTATTGCATCTATTTGATTCTTCTCTCTTTTCTTCTTTATTAGTCTTGCTAGCGGTCTATCAATTTTGTTGATCTTTTCAAAAAACCAGCTCCTGCATTCATTAATTTTTTGAAGGGTTTTTTGTGTCTCTATTTCCTTCAGTTCTCCTCTGATTTTAGTTATTTCTAGCCTTCTGCTAGCTTTTGAATGTGTTTGCTCTTGCTTTTCTAGTTCTTTTAATTGTGATGTTAGGGTGTCAATTTTGGATCTTTCCTGCTTTCTCTTGTGGGCATTTAGTGCTATAAATTTCCCTCTACACACTGCTTTGATCATGTCCCAGAGATTCTGGTATGTTGTGTCTTTGTTCTCGTTGGTTTCAAAGAACATCTTTATTTCTGCCTTCATTTCATTATGTACCCAATAGTCATTCAGGAGCAGGTTGTTCAGTTTCCATGTAGTTGAGCGGTTTTGAGTGAGTTTCTTAATCCTGAGTTCTAGTTTGATTGCACTGTGGTCTGAGAGACAGTTTGTTATAATTTCTGTTCTTTTACATTTGCTGAGGAGAGCTTTACTTCCAACTATGTGGTCAATTTTGGAATAGGTGTGGTGTGGTGCTGAAAAAAATGTATATTCTGTTGATTTGGGGTGGAGAGTTCTGTAGATGTCTATTAGGTCCACTTTATGTAGAGCTGAGTTCAATTCCTGGATATCCTTGTTAACTTTCTGTCTCGTTGATCTGTCTAATGTTGACAGTGGGGTGTTAAAATCTCCCATTATTATTGTGTGGGAGTTTAAGTCCCTTTGTAGGTCACTCAGGACTTGCTTTATGAATCTGGGTGCTCCTGTGTTGGGTGCATATATATTTAGGATAGTTAGCTCTTCTTGTTGAATTGATCCCTTTACCATTATGTAATGTCCTTCTTTGTCTCTTTTGATCTTTGTTGGTTTAAAGTCTATTTTATCAGAGACTAGGATTGCAACCCCTGCCTTTTTTTGTTTTCCATTTGCTTGGCAGATCTTCCTCCATCCCTTTATTTTGATTCTATGTGTGTCTCTGCACGTGAGATGGGTTTCCTGAATACAGCACACTGATGGGTCCTGACTCCTTATCCAGTTTGCCAGTCTGTGTCTTTTAATTGGGGCATTTAGCCCATTTCCATTTAACGTTAATATTGTTATGTGTGAATCTGATCCTGTCATTATGATGTTAGTTGGTTATTTTGCTCGTTAGTTGCTGCAGTTTCTTCCTAGCCTCGTGTTTAGTGCTTCCTTCAGGAGCTCTTTTAGGGCAGGCCTGGTGGTGACAAAATCACTCAGCATTTGCTTGTCTGTAAAGTATTTTATTTCTCCTTCACTTACGAAGCTTAATTTGGCTGGATAGGAAATTCTGGGTTGAAAATTCTTTTCTTTAAGAATGTTGAATATCGGCCCCCACTCTCTTCTGGCTTGTAGAGTTTCTGCCGAGAGATCAGCTGTTAGTCTGATGGGCTTCCCTTTGTGGGTAACCCGACCTTTCTCTCTGGCTGCCCTTAACATTTTTTCCTTCATTTCAACTTTGGTGAATCTGACAATTATGTGTCTTGGAGTTGCTCCTCTCGAGGAGTATCTTTGTGGCGTTCTCTGTATTTCCTGAATCTGAATGTTGGCCTGCCTTGCTAGATTGGGGAAGTTCTCCTGGATTATATCTTGCAGAGTGTTTTCCAACTTGGTTCCATTCTCCCCGTCATTTTGAGGTACACCAATCAGACATAGGTTTGGTCTTTTCACATAGTCCCAAATTTCTTGGAGGCTTTGTTCATTTCTTTTTATTCTTTTTTCTCTAAACTTCCCTTCTCTCTTCATTTCATTCATTTCATCTTCCATCAGGGATACCCTTTCTTCCAGTTGATCGCATCTGCTACTGAGGCTTCTGCAATCTTCTCGTAGTTCTCGAAACTTGGCTTTCAGCTCCATCATCTCCTTTAAGCCCTTCTCTCCATTGGTTATTCTAGTTATCCATTCTTCTAATTTTTTTTCAAAGTTTTTAACTTCTTTGCTATTGTTTTGAATTTCCTCTCGTAGCTCAGAGTAGTTTGATCGTCTGAAGCCTTCTTCTCTCAACTCGTCAAAGTCATCCTCCATCCAGCTTTGTTCTGTTGCTGGTGAGGAACTGCGTTCCTTTGGAGGAGGAGAGGTGCTCTGCTTTTTAGAGTTTCCAGTTTTTCTGCTCTGTTTTTTCCCCATCTTTGCAGTTTTATCTACTTTTTGTCTTTGATGATGGTGATGTACAGATGGGTTTTTGGTGTGGATGTCCTTTCTGTTTGTTAGTTTTCCTTCTACCAGACAGGACCCTCAGCTGCAGGTCTGTTGGAGTTTACTAGAGGTCCACTCCAGACCCTGTTTGGCTGGGTGTCAGCAGCGGTGGCTGCAGAACAGCGGATTTTCGTGAGACCACAAATTCAGCTGTCTGATAGTTCCTCTGGAAGTTTTGTCTCAGAGGAGTACGTGGCCGAATGAGGTGTCAGTCTGTCCCTACTGGGGGAGTGCCTCCCAGTTAGGCTGCTCAGGGGTGAGGGACCCACTTTAGGAGGCAGTCTGTCTGTTCTCAGATCTCCAGCTGTGTGCTGGGAGAACCACTACTCTCTTCAAAGCTGTCAGTCAGACAGGGACATTTAAGTCTGTGGAGGTTCCTGCTGAGTTTTTGTTTGTCTGTGCCCTGCCCCCAGAGGTGGAGCCTACAGAGGCAGGCAGGCCTCCTTGAGCTGTGGTGGGCTCCACCCAGTTCGAGCTTCCTGGCTGCTTTGTTTACCTAAGCAAGCCTGGGCAATGGTGGGCACCCCTCCCCCAGCCTCGCTGTGGCCTTGCAGCTTGATCTCAGACTGCTGTGCTAGCAATCAGCGAGACTCCGTGGGCATAGGACCCTCCAAGCCAGGTGCGGGACACAATCTCCTAGTGTGCCGTTTTCCAGGCCCGTTGGAAAAGCGCAGTATTAGGATGGGACTGACCCGATATTCCAGGTGCCGTCTGTTACCCCTTTCTTTGACTAGGAAAGGGAACTCCCTGACCCCTTGCGCTTCCCGAGTGAGGCAATGCCTCCCCCTGCTTGGGCTGGCGCACAGTGTGCTTCACTGACTGTCCTGCACCCACTGTTTGGCACTCCCTAGTGAGATGAAACCGGTACCTCAAGCAGAAATGCAGAAATCACCCGTCTTCTCAAGGTTTTTTTTTTAAAAAAGGTATTGTATTAGGGTTTTATAAAGGAACAGAACTATTAGCATATATGTATATGTGTATGAAGGGGAGTTTATTAGGAAAATTGATTCACACGATCACAAGGTGAAGTTCCACAATAGGCCATCTGCAAGCTGAGGAGCAAGGAAGTCAGTCAGAGTCCAAAAACCTCAAAAGTAGGGAAGCCGACAGTGCAGCCATTGGTCTGTGGCCAAAGGCCCGAGAGCCACAAATCAGTGGTGTAAGTCTAAGAGCCCAAAAGCTGAAGAACTTGGAGTCTGATGTTCGAGGGCAGGAAGCATCCAGCACAGGAGAAAGATGAAGGCCAGAAGACTCAGCAAGTCTCCTCATTCCACTTTCTTCTGCCTGCTTTATTCTAGCCATGCTGGCAGCTGATTAGAGGGTGCCCACCCAGATTGAGGGTGGGGTTGCCTCTCCCAGTCCACTGACTCAAATGTTAATCTCCTTTGGCAACACTCTCACAGACAGACCCAGGAATAATACTCTGCATCCTTCAATCTAATCAAGTTGACACTCAATATTAACCATCACAGGTGTTTTAGCAACATATGGGACATATTTTCCTACTAATGAATTGAGAAAAACTCTTCTAAACAAGACACAAAGTCCAGAGCCATAAAAGAAAATATTTATTAAGTGAATTGTCTATATCAAAATTTAAAATTTCTAGGTAATGAATCACATCATAAAAGTTAAAATCTAGAATGAAAAAAGATTTGCAATACGTGTAATGAAGTATTAATATGAAAATATAAAAAGAATTTTTTCAAGTTATAATAGTGGCAAGGGCATAAACTGAGAAATCACAGAAGAGGTAACTCAAAATTGGCAGTGAACATATGCTTCGATGTAGAAGGAGGGAAATGCATAGTATAACAATATGATACCATATTTTTAGCTCATTAGATTGGCAGACATTTAAAAAGTAATAATATCTAGTATCAATGAGTGGAAATCAGCTTTTTTAAAGTACCATTTGGCAGTCCATCAAAATGTAAAGCGTACATACCCTTTAAACCAGTAATTCAACCACTAAGACTCTATCTACCAGAGATATGCATGTGAACAGAGATATATGTATGAGATGTTTGTTGAATCATTACTTAAAAGAACAATAAAACTGAAAACAACCAAATATTCATTAATAATTGTCAGATAAATAGATTTCATACCATGAAATGCTATGCAGCAATAAATAAGAGGGAAGAACATTCTTATGTGCTGGTATTTTATGATGTCTAAGATATAGTTGTTGAAATAAGCCAGTTACAGAACTATGATGTGAGCCAACTTATGTTTTTAGAATACATTTAAAAAGACCCTATACCCTTATACTCAGTGTGTGTGTGTGTGTGTGTGTGTGTGTGTGTGTGTGTATGTTTGTATATACATGCATATGTGGAGAAAAATAAAGAACACACCAAACAGCAGTTTTACATCTGGGAAGAAGTTATATTATAAATGGTGGTAAAGGAATATTTCAAAAAATGTAGAAAATTCAAAAGTAGAAAGAAAAAAGACTGTTCACAAATTCCCTCAATTCAAAGCTAACTATTGTTACCCTTCTGTGTACACACACATACATATATGCACGTAGATATCTCTAGCTCTCTTTTACACAACGTGGGATCCCACATACATGCTACTTTCATAACTTGCTTTTTTGTTTAACCATACACTGTGGATTTTTTCATGACATTAATTGCCTATTTTATTTATTTAACAATAACTTATAGTGCATACTATATTCCAGGCACTTTCCCAAATACCATACATATACATAGATCTGAATTCTTTCAATGATTTTTAAAGGTATTATTGTTACTGCTGTAAAAGCATTATCATTTGTGTATGTAACATCAACATTAATCATTCAGACAAGTATTTTGATATATGAAGGAGAAATAAGGAAAGAGTGCCTATCACTGTAATGGAACTGAGATAATTTCCAGAGGACCTTCCATTCACAGGTTGAGGCCTTTCTAGAGAATACCTGGAAAATGTTATTTGGATCTGGACTGCAACATGAAGAGAGAAGAAAGTTAATGACTCTTTTTAAAAAACTCTATTCATATACACAGCACATTTTTGTTATACGTCCAAGTAATTTTTTTAAACCACAAATAGAATTACCAGTCAAGTAGCTCTGACACAAGCTTCCTTTGATTAGACCTCCCATGCTGGTAGCCACTGCAACTGCTTGGATCTTTTTTTTTTCAAGACAAGTCCCATTTGCCATAGTGATTTATAGTATTTCCATTTCAGCCTGTATAGCACTAATCACGATTAGAATATGAGCAAAAAGCCTGTTAATAAATATAGTGATGGAATCCATAACAGATGCTTTTCTCACAATAAAAGCTTGAATTTCACACACCTCCTAAATTTCCTGTGTCTCATGACCAAATTTCAGGTATTTGGAAAGTTTGTTTGATAAAGTGTCACTTGGAGATAAGAGATGGGCCATTTCTCTTGGGATTAAACCTGAATATTTAGACTTCATTGCCTCTTTGAATGTACTCTTATAGATGTCACTTTTCAACTTGCAGGTTTAAGTATCTAAAACCACTAACACCAAGTAATGAGAAGGACTCTAGTCTGATTATACTAGAAAATCTCGGTTCAAGTTCACTAAAAATTCTCCAGCACATCTGCTGTTATAGTCATGGTGGAGAGAAGAGTGACCTGGTAATTAGAAAACCTAGCTCCTAATCCTGGCTCTGTCCTTAATCATGAAAACAGTAATGCTATCTTTTATTGAGTTCTATTCTACATGTCAGGTACTCTGCTGAGTGCTTCACATGGATTTTGACATATTGACTCTTACAAACATCCTATGAAGTAGGTACTATCATTATTCTTGTTTAACAAACAAGGAAACTGATAACTAGAAAGATTGAAATGATTTGCTAAGAGTTACAGCTAACAGCCCAGCACCACACCCATGAGTGCCCATGCATGTGGACAAGGGGCCTGGGGATCGACCCACCAGCTCAATGCCATCAGTGTCCACCCACATGTTTCAGAAACCTGAGGACAAGCCATTCCAGCCTGCTGGTGCCTATGCACATCAGCTGAGAGCCTGGAGATCAACCAGCCACACCTGCCACAGCCTGCATCCGTGTGCACCATCAGGAGCCTGAGGACAGGCCAGCTCTCCCTGGCACCACCTCCTCCAGTGCCCATATATGTCTTTGGGGGTTCTGGGGATTGGATTGCCTCACCTGCTGCCAGTGGTATCCAGAAACTCCTCCTGGGGGTCTGAGGACGTGCCCACCTGTCCTGCTACCACCACCACTGCCAGCACCTACTTGCATAAACCACCTGGTAACCTGGGGATTGGCCCACCCAGTTTGCAGCTGCCACTGCTGATGTTTGTGCATACCACATGAAGGGCCAAGAGCTGGCCTGCCATAGCTACTGCCACCATTGTCAATTGCTACACACACCATCCAGGGACCCAAAGACACACTTGACTTACTGTTACCACTCCACTGCTGGCACATGAACAAGATACCTGGAGGCCCAAGGATCAACCTGCCTTGACCCACTACCACCAGATCTCACATACACCTCCGTGGGGGCCCAACAACTGGCATGTTTGGCCCACTGCTGCCATCACTAGGGCCCAAGGATCAGCCCATCTGGCATCCCTGTCTCCAGTAAGGCCCTACCACAGCCCCCACTAACAACTTCAGCCTAAGCCACTGAAGAACTCACAGACACCATTTATGCTGATTGCAGTCAAATAAATCATACAGAGACTACAGAAAAGCATGCACCCAGAATCAATGGAAAATCACCCAATCCAACCAGAACTATAGATACATCTATAAGAAACAGTCTTTACCTACAAAATCCTATCCATAAAAGAAGTGACTGCTACATCAGACATGCAAATATCAACATAAGAACACAAGAAACATGAAAAAACAAGGAACTATGACACCTCCAAAGAACATAATTCTCCAGCAATAGATTCCACTGAAAAAGAAATCCATAAAATGCCTGAAAAAATGCAAAATGATTTTAGAGAAGCTCAGTGAGATGCAAAAGAACACAGATAAACAATAGAAAGAAATCAGAAAAAAAGATTTATAATCTCAATGAGAAATTCAACAATGATAGCTATCATAAAAAAGAATCAAACAGAAGTCTTGTAACTGAGGAATTCAATGGATGAAATGAAATAAAACATATAACTGAGTTTCAACAGTAGACTAGATCAAGCAAAAAAAAGAATTTTTAAACTTGAAGGCAGGTCTTTTGAAATAACCCAATCAGACAAAAAAGAGGAAAAATAATCTTAAAAAAGAATAAAGAAAGCCTATGTTGCATATGGAACATCATAAGGCAACCAAATATTGAAATTGTGGGTGTTCCAGAAGAAGACATGGGCAAAGGCACAGATATCTATTTGAAGATGAAAACTTCGAAGTCTCACAAGAGATACAGACATCTAGTCACAGGAAGCTCAAAGATCCCCAAAAAGATTCAACCTAGAATGGTCTTTTCCAAGGCATATTATAGTCAAACTGTCAAAAGTCAAAGACAAAGAGAATTCTAAAAACAGTAAGAGAAATGTGTCAAGTCACATATAAGTGAATCTCCATCAGACTAAGAATGGATTTCTCAACAGAAACCTTATAGAAAAGGAGAGAATGGGATGAGGTACTCAAAGTGCTGAAAGGAAAAAAAAAAAAAGAGGCCAGTCAAGGGTAATATAACAAGCAAAGTTCGTCTTCAAAAATGGAGATATAAACTCTTTCCCCCACAGGCAAAAACTGAGGGAATTCATCAACACTAGACCAGCCATCCAAGAAATACTTAAGGGAGTCCTACATCTGGAAGCAAAAGGACAATACCTATTATCACAAACACACACACACAAGTATAAAGGAGACACACAAATGAGAAAGAGAAACAACTCAAATATTACCATTACAGAAAACCACAAAACCATAATGATGAATGGATGGAAGGAAGGAAGAAACAAAGGAACGAAGAAAGGAAGGAAGGACTCAGACACCACTTATGCTGATTACAGCCAAAGAAATCACACAGAGACTACACAAAAGCATGCAACCAGAATCAAAGCAAAAGTGCCTTACCCAACCAACACTATAGATACATCCATAAGAAACAGTATTTACCTACAAAATCCAATCCATAAAATAAAAGAAGTGACTGTTACATCAGACATGCAGATATCAACATAAGGACAGTAGATATCCTTTGATGAATTTCTATTGAGATTATAAATCATTTTTTTTCTGATTTCTTTGCATTATTTGTGTTATTTTGCATATTATTGAGCTTCTGTAATATCATTATTTTACATTCTTTTCAGGAATTTTATGGATTTTTCATTGGAATCTATTGCTAGAAAATTATTAAGTTCTTTGGAGTTGTCACAGTTCCTTGTTTTTTCATGTTTCTTATTATAGGTTGTACAAAACAATCAGAAAATAATTAGCAAAATGACAGAAATAAGTCCTCACCTATCAATAATAACCATGAATGTAAATAAATTAAATTCCCCTAAAAGATATAGACAGGTTAAAATGGATTTTTAAAAATATGACCCAATTATATGCTACCTACAAGAAACTTAGTTCCCTGTAAAGACATGCATACACTGAAAGTAAAGGGATAGAAAAAGATATTCCACACAAACAGAAACAAAGGTAAGCAGGAATAGCTATACTTCTATCATATAAAAGAAACTGCAAGTCAAAAATAGTAAATAGAGATAAAGAAGGTCACTGTATAATGATAAAGGGATCAATTCATCAAAAGAATATAAAAATTCTAAATATGTTTGCACCAAAACTCAGATAACCCAGATATATATAGCAAATATTTTTAGATATAAAGGGAGAGATTGATTCAAATACAATAATAGTTGGGGACTTCAACACCACACACTTAGGATTGGACAGGTCATCTATAGAGAAAATTAACAAGGAAACAATTGCACTTTAGACTAAAATGGACCTAACAAATATTTACAGAACATTTCATTCAATAACTGCAATATACACATTCTTCTCATTAACACATGGAACATTCTCCAAGATAGACCATATATTAGGACACAAAACAAGCCTCAACACATTTTTAAAAATTAAAATCATATCATGGTCAGGTGCGGTGGCTCATGGCTATAATTCCAACACTTTGGGAGACTGAGGTGTGATTGCTTGAGGATTGCTTGAAGCCAGGAGTTTCAGAATAGCCTGGGCAACAAAGCAAGACCCTGTTGCTACACAAAAATTAATAAATAAATCAGGTGTGGCAGCATGCACCTGTAGTCCCAGCTACTTAGGAGGCTGAGGTAGGAAGACTGCTTGAGCCCAGGAGGTTGAGGATGCAGTGAACCACGCTCACACCACTGCTCTCCGGCCTGAGCAACAAAGCAAGACTCCCTTCTCTTTCTCTCTCTCTCTCTCTCAAAAAAATATTATGTATCTTCTCAGGCCACGATTACATAAAAGTAGAAATCAATGACAAGAGGAACTCTGGAAACACTACAAATACATGGAAATGAAACAACATGCTCTTGAATAACCATTGTGTCAAGGAAGAAATAAAGAAGGAAATCAAAAATTTCTTGAAATAAATGAAAATGGAGGCTAGGTTCAGTGGCTCATGCCTGTAATCCTAGCACTTTGGGAGGCTGAGACAGGAGAATCACTTGAGGCCAGGAGTTTGAGACCATACTAGGCAACATAGTGAGACCTTGTCTCTACAAAAAAAATAAAAAATAGACAGGTATGGTGACACATGCCTGTAGTTCTAGCACCTCTGGAGGCTGAGGTAGGAGGATCACCTGAGTCGAGGAATTTGAGGCTGCAATGAGCTGAGGTCTGATCATGCGACGGCACTCAAGCCTGGGTGACAGAGCAACACCCTGTTGAAAGAAAGGGAATAAAAGGAAAGAAAGGAAAAGAGGAAGGAACGAAGAGAGGAAGGAAGGAAGGAAGGAAAGAAGGGAGGGAGGGAGGGAAAGGAGAAACAATATACAAGCATATCAAAACCTATGGAATACAGCAAAAGCAGTGCTAAGAAGGAAGTTTATAGCAATAAACACCATATCAAAAAAGTAGAAAGATTTCAAATAAACAACTTAGCAATGTGCCTCAAGGAGCTAGAAAAGCAGTAATAAATTAAACCTAAAACTGGCAGATGGAAAAACAAAACAAAGAACAGAGAACTAGGCAAAATTCAGAAGAAAAAAATACATATATGTTTTACATATATACAAATGCATATGTACTACAAAAATACATATATACTATATGTGTGTGTGTGTGTGTATATGTATATATATATATATAGGACCAACAAAACAAAAAGTTGGTTTTTTGAAAGATAAACAAAATTGCTAAACTGCTAGCTAGACTAAAAAAAAGGAGAGAAGACCTAAACAAATAAAATCAGACATTAAAAATGAGACATTATAACTGATACCACAGAAATACAAAAGCTCATTAGAGACTATTATGAACAACTATATGTTAATAAACTGGAAAATCTCAGGAATTGAATAAATTCCTGGATACTTACAATCTACCAAGATTGAATGCAGAATAAATAGCAAACCTGAATAGAACAATAATGAATAATGAGATTGAATAAGTAATAAAAAGTCTCCCAACAAAGAAAAGCCCAGGACTGGCTTTACTGCTGAATTCTACCAAAATTACAAAGAAGAACTCGCACCATTTATTCTTGAACTATTCCAAAAATTTTAAAAGGAGGGAATTCTTTCTAACGCATTCTACAAGACCAGAAATACCCTATACCAAAACCAGAAAATAATGTAACAAAAAAGAAATTATAGGCCAATATTACTGATGAAGATGGACACAAAATTCTCTACAAAATACTAACAAACTGAATCTAACAGCACATCAAATAGATAATATGCTATGATCAAATGGGATTTATCCCCAGGATGCAAGGATGTTTCAAGATATGGAAATCAATAAATGTTGATGTAATAATCAACAGAATGAAGAACAAAACAATGTGATTATATAAATCGATGCACAAAAAGCATTGACAAAATTCAGCATCCCTCCGTGGTAAAAACTCACAACAAGCTACACACTGAAGGATCATACCTCAACAGCATAAAGGCCATTTATGACAAAACCACAGCTAACAACATACTGAATGGGGAAAACCTGAAAGCCTTTCCTCTAAAAATGGGAGCAAGACAAGGATACCCACTTTCACCAGTCCTATTCAACATACTACTAGAAGTCCTGGCCAGAGCAAACAGGAAATAGAAAGAACTGAAAGGTATCCAAATAGGAAAAAAAGGAACACACTGTCCCTCTTTGTGGATGACATAATCATATGTATGGCAAAACCTGAAGGTTCCACAAAAAGCTCTTAGGATAGAGAAAGAAACTGAGTAAAATTTCAGGATACAGAATAAACATACAGAAATCAACAGCATTTCTACACAGCACTAAGAAACTAACTGAAAAAGCAATACCAAAGACAGGCAATAACAAAAGCTCAGTATCACCAGCAGAAGCTGCAGAACAGCAAAGATTGCTACCTGTTCCTTCCTCTGGAAGCTTCTTCCCAGAAAGGCACCCACCAGATGCCAGCTGGAGCTCTCCTATATGAGATATCTGTTGACCGCTGCCGGGAGGTGTCTCCCAGTCAGGAGGCACAGGGGTCAGGGACCCACTTGAGGAGGCAGTCTGTCCCTCAGCAGAGCTTGAGCGCTGTGGTGGGAGATCCACTGCTCTCTTCAGAGCCAGCAGGCAGGAACATTTAAGTCTGCTGAAGCTGCGCCCACAGCTGCCGCTTCCCCCAAGTGCTCTGTCCCAGGGAGATGGGAGTTTTATCTATAAGCCCTCGACTAGCCATATGCAGAAAACTGAAACTGGACCCCTTCCTTACATCTTATACAAAAATTAACTCAAGATGGATTAAAGACTTAAACGTAAGACGTAAAACCATAAAAATTCTAAAAGAAAACCTAGGCAATACCATTCAGGACATAGGCATGGGCAAAAATTTCATGACTAAAACACCAAAAGCAATGGAAACAAAAGCCAAAATTGACAAATGGGATCTAATTAAACTAAAGAGCTTCTGAACAGCAAAAGAAACCATCATCAGGGTGAATAGACAACCTACAGAATAGGAGAAAAATTTTGCAATCCGTCCATCTGACAAAGGGCTTATATCCAGAATCTATAAGGAACTTAAACCAATTTACAAGAAAAAAACAACCCCATCAGAAAGTGGGAGAAGGATATGAACAGACACTTCTCAAAAGAAGACATTTATGTGGCCAACAAACATTGGAAAAAAAGCAAATCAAAATCACAATGAGATACTATCTCACACCAGTTACAATGGCGATCATTAAAAAGTCAGGAAACAATAGATGCTGGAGAGGATGTGGAGAAATAGGAACGCTTTTATACTGTTGGTGGGAGTGTAAATTAGTTCAACCATTGTGGAAGACAGTGTGGTGATTCCTCAAGGATCTAAAACCAGAAATACCATTTGATCCAGCAATCTCATTACTGGGTATATACCCAAAGGATTATAAATCATTCTACTATAAAGACACATGCACATGTATGTCTATTGCAGCACGATTCACAATAGCGAAGACTTGTGAACCAACTCAAATGCCCATCAATGATAGACTGGATAAAGAAAATATGGCACATATATACCATGGAATACTATGGAATACTATGCAGTCATAAAAAAGGATGAGTTCATGTTCTTTGCAGGGACATGGATGAAGCTGAAAACCATCACTCTCAGCAAACTAACACAGGAACAGAAAACCAAACATCACATGTTCTCACTCATAAGTGGCAGTTGAACAATGAGAACACATGGACACAGGGAGGGGAACATCACACACTGGGGCCTGTCAGGGGGAGGCTAGGGGAGGGATAGCATTAAGAAAAATACCTAATGTAGATGATGGGTGGATGGGTACAGCAAACCACCATGACACATGTGTACCTATGTAACAAACCTGCGTGTTCTGCACATGTATCCCAGAACTTAAAGTATAATAAAACAAAACAAACAAACAAATGCTGGCAAGGAGGTGGAGTAAAGGAAACACTCGTATACTGTTGGTGGGAATGTAAATTAGTACAACCACGATGGAGAACAATTTGGAGGTTCCTCAAAAAAATAAAAATAGAGCTACCATATGATCCAGCAATCCCACTGCTGGGTATATATCCAAAAACATGGTAATCAGTATATTGAAGAGGTATCTATACTCCCATGTTTATTTTAGCACTATTCACAATAGTCATGATATGGAATCAACCTAAGTGTCCATCAGCAGATAAATGGATAAAGAAAATGTGGTATACAATGGAATATTATTCAGCCATAAAAAGAATGAAATCCTGTCATCTGCAGCAACATGGAGGCAACTGAAGGTCATTATGTTAACTGAAATTAGCCAGGCACAGAAAGACAAACATCATATGTTCTCACTTATTTATGAAATCTAAAAATGTAAACAATTGAACTCATGGACATAGAGAGTAGAAGGATGGTTACCAGAGGCTGGGAAGGGTAATGGGGGTGTGGGAAGGAGGGGGGGGACAAAAAATATAATGAATAAGACCTAGTATTTGATAGCACAACAGGGTGACTAGAGTCAATAATAATTTATTTTTATTTTTTAAAAAAATTTGGACATATGAGTTTAATTACCTGCTAGGTCATCAGATGGAAATATGTAGTAGTAAATGGATGGTAAAAAGGTTTATAAATTTAGGAGAGAGGCAGGCATTTTTAGATCACTTGAAATTTAGACATTCACCAGATTGGACAATTTTGGGCATTTAAAATAAATCTTTTTGCCACAAAAAACACAAAGCAATGTATTAAAACTGGTTTAGAGAATTGCCCAAATGATTTTTTCAACATGATTTGAATTTTTTTCATATTACATTAAATGTCAAATTTTCTTTGGCAAATCTATCCAAATACTACATTTTCATTCTACAACTTAATTTATATTAATATAGTAGAGTGTCCTAAATTGATGTTCATCAGGATACCTTCCTCTAAGCCCTAATGGTTTCTATCTTCCATTTAAAATGTGTAAGTATCTTTTAATTAAGTTGTTATTCTCAAAGATATTCTTGAGTAATGATTAGGAATTAAACACCTATAAATTCTTCTTCACTTCTGTTACAGTGTAGCAATTTATTATTATCTAACCCATAGTGGTCTAACGCTGAGCACATGTAGACATAAACATGGTAATAACAGACAATGTAGCCTACTAGAGGAGGGAGGGAGGGAGGGGGACATGCGTTGTAAAACTACTTACTGGGGTGCAGCACACCAACATGGCACATATATACATATGTAACTAACCTGCATGTTGTGCACATGTACCCTAAAACTTAAAGTATAATAAATAAAAGAAAAACAACAACTACTTACTGGGTACTGTTATCTGGGTGATGGGATTCATATCCCAAACCTCAGCATCATGCAATATTCCCATGTAATACTCCTTCATATGTTCTGCCTGAAGCTAAAAGTGGCAATGAAAAAATTTGTAAATACTAAAAATAATGTCATTTTAATAATCTGCAAAAAAGTTTTGACAGGTTCTGCCAAATTGCCCTTTGAATAGGCTGTAAGCTACTTATGTACTTTCTTACTCACAATGTGTGAGGGTCTTTTCCCTACATCCTTACCACTCTGGCTATTATCAGTATTTGGGATTCTGCCAACTTGATAAACAAAACATATCTCCTGGGTTTGTCTGCGTTTCCTTGATTGTTATGAGACTGGATTTTATTATATAGCTTTAAGATGTTAATTTCCAGAACTTTCAGGATAGTATTGACATATTAAAATGTGATTTCAACACAACCTTGGGCAAACTTATTTTACTTTTAAAAATAAGAGAAAAAATGCTATGTTAATAGTACACATAGAGCAGTAGTTTCTAACATATTTTAGAAATGGAAATAGAAAATTAAGTGCCAGTATTTCATCTTTTCAAGCTCTGGAGAAAATGCTCAGCTAAGTTGATATACTCATTCTATTTTTTTCCCCCACACATAAAAATCCTGAATAGGACAATTCACTGAGGCTTCTAGATCAGTTACAGTGTCCACCTCTAAAGAATGTTTCTTCAAATTTACAAGAAAAAAACAAACAACCCCATCAAAAAGTGGGCAAAGGACATGAACAGACACTTCTCAAAAGAAGACATTTATGCAGCCAAAAAACACATGAAGAAATGCTCATCATCACTGGCCATCAGAGAAATACAAATCAAAACCACAGTGAGATACCATCTCACACCAGTTAGAATGGCCATCATTAAAAAATCAGGAAACAACAGGTGCTGGAGAGGATGTGGAGAAATAGGAACACTTTTACACTGTTGGTGGGACTGTCAACTAGTTCAGCCATTGTGGAAGTCAGTGTGGCGATTCCTCAGGGATCTAGAACTAGAAATACCATTTGACCCAGCCATCCCATTACTGGGTATATACCCAAAGGACTATAAATCATGCTGCTATAAAGACACATGCACACGTATGTTTATTGCGGGACTATTCACAATAGCAAAGAGTTGGAACCAACCCAAATGTCCAACAACGATAGACTGGATTAAGAAAATGTGGCACATATACACCATGGAATACTATGCAGCCATAAAAAATGATGAGTTCATGTCCTTTGTAGGGACATGGATGAAACTGGAAAACATCATTCTCAGTAAACTATCGCAAGGACAAAAAACCAAACACCGCATGTTCTCACTCATAGGTGGGAATTGAACAATGAGAACTCGTGGACACAGGAAGGGGAACATCACACTCCGGGGACTGTTGTGGG
>NW_026652282.1:70479732-70506699 GCF_009828535.3 Hylobates moloch
AAAAAAAAAAAAAAATAAGAATGTTTCTTTTAGGAGTCAACTGTCTCATTGACTGACAGGAGGAAGATTTACACCTGCAAGTCCTATTAACATTAATAGGAGTTACAAGCATAAATCCCCCTGCAACGATAGACCAAAAAGACCCTACAGTCTACCAGGATCCAGGTTCTAATGATTACCTGTCATACTGTCCTAGGAGTCATCATCACCAGAAAGAGCAGACGTGGCAACTTATACCACAAGGGCATCTCATTGCAGCCCCAAAGCTAAATTGTGCGTCAATGGAAAGAAAAGTGGCCTTCAAAATGTGACTTGGGATACTAAGTAAGTGTTAAACCACTTAACCAGTATTTTTAAACAGCCATCATTAAAGAAAATTCAAACATTTGAAACCATTTTTTTTAAGTGTGAATATTGTGTGAGTTTCAAGGTGCTTGAAGGATAATACAGCTATTTATTTAAAAATTCAATTAATCTTATCTTTCTTAAAATTGATTAATTAATAATCTCACAGATAAGCTGCCAGTTTTCAGAGTCCTGTTATCTTTTTAATGTCTCCTTACTGAGGAGCTTTAGAAACTACTTGAAATTGACAGAAAGTGTCAGTCTGCTTTAATTATTTGACTCAATAGCAAATCATAGTTTAGTGAATAATTTCTGCATAAAAAGAACATCAGCAGTCTCTTGTCTGTTGCAAATGAGTTGCTGGGGACTCAAACCCCTTCAAGAAAAACATTTCAGGTTCGCATTTACCAAGCAGATATGAAAACTTTTCAGATTCTCATCATGTGAGATGTGAAAACAGTCTGTAGGCAATCAATGTACTATAAATTCATAGCCCATGCTGCACAGCCTCTACAGCACTGATTCCAAACAGAAAAAGGTCTCATCCACCTTTGTTTGATATTGGCACTAATGTTGTTGGCATTTAGAACAGTTTGCAAAGTAGCTCATGCCCCTATATTATTTCATTGCCTTTCTCACAAACTTAGCACAGTTGGCAGATGCCTAAAAACAAAACCAAATATACAGCTTGACAATTAACTATTTACATACTAGACTAATATTAAAACATAAATCAGGTTAAAGGCAATCTTCAAATTGTTGGCATATATAAAAGATGCAAGTACTACAAAATATGACACCATGACTGAAAAGGATTTAAAAGTCTTTATTTCGTCTGAAAACTTACTGTTAAAGTGGACAATTTATGAATAATCATATATTCATGCTTTTTGAAATACATCTGAGTAAAAGACAAATTATTCAATATCAATAGCAGTAAATAACTTATTTGCAAGAAAATTATTACAATTCCTACTGTATAAGAATCACCAACCACTATTTAGCAATTAAATTTCAACACATTTTTTTTGGAACTCTTTAGGACTTTAGACAAAGGCTACCAAGGCTGCCAATCCAGGTAACTATGGCAGTGACAGAAGTCAATCATTAATACTGCCATTATTTTAGACAAAGGGCTGACAATCTCAGAAACTAGTTCTAGAAATTATCATCAATGTGGCCATTTTACTATGGACAAATAAATATGGGAGATAGGGAACTTGTTACTCCATTTTCCTATAGAAAAATATATAAATTGACCTTTTATATATACACAGGTATGTATACACATACAGTATATGTTTTTCTGAGCCGGCACACCAACTAGGAAAAAATACAATAGCAACATGGGATTAGGTATTGGTTCTCATACTGATCACTAAACTGAATGGTATTATCATTTTTGGTTAATAAGAAGCATGCATAACTAAATAGTTTAAATACATGAATCAAAATTCTTTAATAGCATTTTTTGAAATTTTAGTTACTGAAAATTTTCCACTATGTACAATATATTAATTTTATTAATATGACTTCAAGCTTAAGGTTTTATAACAAAAGATTTTTCTTCTTGATTTAAAACTATAAGAACAAATATTTATTTGCAGTAATTAGGATAGCTAAAAAGAAAGCTCTAAGAATAATTTCTGTTACATTTTGAGGCAACAGGAAATATCTAAAGTTCCTAAAGTCTTTTATCAGTTATATGATACTTTAATCATCACGAATCATGTTCAGGAACTTTTAAACATTTTTGTGGTTATTCTAGGCCTACCCTGATTGTCTGTTTACATGAATGTGCATGCTGCATTCAAGCAGCCTTAACTCTAAGACCGTAACAGTACAATATCTTTATTGGCACAATTTAGTGCAATTGTATTCAGACTCAATTGTCTCATCTACTGGAACCTTTTATAATATATTGCTGATATCCAGGGGCAAGGCCAATACCTGGTACATTAATAGGTATGTATTAGACATTGAGTGCATATGCCCCAGCTGGGTTTCAGGAAACATGATTTGATGTCGAATCCCTGTGACAAAGTAGGTTATAATGTGATCCTACTGTCCCTGATTTATGTGACACTATAAAAGGGGAAGCGAGAGAAAGGGGACTAAAGAGATGGGGAGGGGCTGTACATTGGGAGGTAGGGATAGGAGCAGCCTGAGAGGCTAGAAAGTTAAGTTCTTCCATTATTCTGGTTTGAACTGTATCTGCAGTGGGTAGAAAGGTGAGGCAAGAGCTACATTCCTTGGTTCTTTCCATTTCCCATGAATCTGTGACCTGCCACAGCTGGCTTCCTTTAAGAACATCTCTGAAACCTGGTGAGGTCAGGGACCAGCTGCAGTTGAAGTATGTAAAAACTATGTACTTTACATTGGAGCCATGGCTTCCTGACAGACAATATAAGCCAGATGTTGTGAAAGAAAAAACCAGAGTTCATTTGTTTATTTATAGGCAATTATAAGTCTAAACTATTGCTCAAATAAAGTAGACCATCAGAGCTTGGCCATTTGAGAAAATTTAAATATAGGCAACGTCGCAGCAGCTTGGTTTGCTGCCTATGTACAGCCCTAACTTTTTTTTTTTTTTTAGACAGAGTCTTGCTCTGTCACCCAGGCTGGAGTACAGTGGCAAAATCTTGGCTCACTGCAACCTCCGCCTCCCTGGTTCAAGTGAGTCTGCTACTTCAGCCTCCAAAGTAGCTGGGATTACAGGTGCCCACCATAACACCCAGCTAAAATTTTGTATTTTTAGTAGCGACAGGGTTTTGCCATGTTGGCCAGGCTGGTCTCGAACTCCTGACCTCAAGCGATCTACCCACCTCAGCCTCCCAAAGTGCTGGGATTACAGGCAACCCTAATGTTTTTATGTAGAGTATATACTAGGGCTTACCAACTGTCATACACAATTCGGAGTCCTTGGTGGTTGCAGGTTTACCTACCAGAAAAGGAATAAAACAATTTATAGAGTGTTTTCCTTAGTAATATTTCAAATCCACAATTCTACTTGTTACTACTTTTACTGGTCTGTAAGACTATGAAATACTACTTTAAAAAAGAAATTTTCATTTAAAAAGCTTAATGCAATAAAAACACTGTGATCTATTTTGTTTGGAAGTTGACTGACTGACAGCAAGCAATTATTTCCTGCGTGAGACTTTTGAGATTCATCAAGTCAATGGGAAAATTCTAAAACAATTTTCTTCTGGCAAACCCATTCTAAACATGGCATTGCATTTGTCTTCATAACCATTCTCATATAGTAGGCATAGTAATACTATTTCCACTTTATATATGGAGAAACGTAGGCTCAGAAGTTAAACAATTTACCAAATGTCATCAGTAGGACAGCCAGGATTAAATTAGGTCTGTAGACAATTAGCCTAATACTCTAGTTACTTGACAGACAGAACATCCAAATACCAATGAGCCTATCCACACCTTTCCTTCCATTCTTTCATTTCTTCATTACTGACCTCTCCCAATATGTAAATAATTTACAAACAAATTATCACTACTGATACTAAAAAACATTACTGACTTGTTCGTAAAAATGTCTAAACACCTTTATATTAGCATTTTCAATGCTTCTCAACATAGAAAGCAAAACAAACCTGTATTCCAAATACAGGCTTCTATCTAGATCATGATACTTTAGTTTTTCTGTATGTTTTTATCATTATGTTATGATGCTCTTGTCCATAAAGAAAATATAATTCAAATAACCAAAGAAAATACGTGACCTGGTTCTGAAAATGTGGCTTTCAAACAAAGATCCAAAGTAGTAAGCAAAATTGTCCTAAGACCATGGAATTATTAACAATGCATAGGATCACTTTCATATCCACAGTTACATTCCTGAGAATCAATTGTTTTATAATTTTCATCTGCTAGTCACGCAAGTTTGGTATTTAACATGAGCAAGTCAATGTGCTTTATAAGTGTTGTGTGTTCTTGGAATGTCCTCTGTAAGGAAAATCCCCTTTTGGATTTCTATTATCTATTTTGCCTTATAATTGCTGCTGCTTTCTAACATTTTTCAAACAGTCCTTCTATCAAGTAGACTCTGAGACCAGTCGAAATTTCCAAAGTTGGGTATCCAGTTTGGTGTATATCCATTATTCAGAGGACTCCTCTAGGTTTCCAAGGTTTGTGCTTTCCTTGAAAGTCTCTGAGTTAGCCTCTGGTATGGCACTGGATTCTGAAGCCTCTGGCTGTAAACTGTCTCCATCAAGGACAATGTCTTCAGGATTTGGTGGAGGGGGACAGAAATCTTCATTGGGGCAGATTTCCTGGAAAAGTGTTTCAGCCTGGTCAAGGAAGAAAAGATAAAATCGTTTTTGGAAATCAGTTTAAAATGTGTGTGCATTTCTGGCATTAACTAAAAAAAATTGTTTTACCCTTAAAAATTTGCTTAAACAGGTTACAGTACTTTATCAGAATACATGAACTGTAAGTCTGTTTTCAGAATTCTATGACTTCTCCCTTTAATTCTATACATGTATTCAGGTCCACTCTTCAAGGATGGCAGTACCTCATCAGGTTCATTATCAAGTGTTCAGATTGTTGAGAACTGAAACACATTCTATATATCAAGAGAAATATAATTTCTTTAACATTATTTATATGATTTCTTATAGAGCCTTGATATGGTTTGGTTCTGAGTCCTCACCCAAATCTCATCTCAAATTGTTATCCCCACGTGTTAGGGTGTGATTAGATTATGGGGGCGGCTGTTCCCATGTTGTTCTTGTGATAGTGAGTTCTCAGAAGATCTGATGGTTTAAAAGTATTTAGCAGTTCCCCCTTTTCTCTTTTTCCTGCCACCACGTAAGATGTGCCTTGCTTCCCCTTCACCCTCCGCTATGATTGTAACTTTCCTGAGGCCTCCCCAGCCATGTGGCCTTGTGAGTCAATTAAACCTTTTTTGTTTACAAATTACCTAGTCTCAGGTAGTATCTTTATGGCAGTGTAAGAGGCACTAACACTGAGAATTGGTACCAGGAGTGGGGTACTACTAAAAGATAACCTGAAAATGTGGAAGTGACTATGGAATTGGGTAACAGGCAGAGGTTAGAACAGTTTGGAGGGCTCAGAAGAAGACAGGTAAATGTGGGAAAATTTGGAACTTTCTGGAGACTTGTTGAATGGTTTTGGCCAAAATGCTGATAGTGATATGAACAATGATGTCCAGGCTGAGGTGGCCTCAGATGGAGATGAGGAACTTATTGGGAACTAGAGCAAAGGTGACTCTTGCTATGCTTTAGCAAAGAGACTAGTGGCATTTTCTCCCTGCCCTAGAGATCTGTGAAACTGTGAACTTGAGAAAGATGATTTAGGGTATGTGGCAGAAAAAATTTCTAAGCAGCAATGCATTCAAGAGGTGACCTGGCTGATTCTGAAAGCACTCAGTCATGTGTGTTCACAAAGAGATGGCTTGATATTGGAACTTATGTTTAAAAGGGAAGCAGAGCATAAAGGTTTGGAAAATTTGCAGCCTGACCATGTAGGAGAAAAGAAAAACCCATTTTCTGGGGAGGAATTCAAGCTGGCTATAGCAATTTGCATAAGCAATGATGAGCCAAATGTCAATAGACAAGACAATGGGGAAAATGTCTCCAGGGCATGTCAGAGATCTTCCCTAGGAGGAAAAAATGGTTTTGTGGGCTGAGTGGGCCCCACTGCTCTGTGCAGCCCTGGAACATGGTACCCTACATCCCAGCTGCTCCAGCTCCAGCCATGGCTAAAAGGAATAAAGGTACAGCTTGGGCTGTTGCTTCAGAGGGTGCAAGCCCCGAGCGTTGCCAGCGTCCATGTGATGTTGGGCCTGAGGGTGCACAAAAGACAAGAGTTGAGGTTTGGGAGCCTCTGCACAGATTTCAGAGGATGTTAGGAAACGCCTAGATGGCCAGGCAGAAGTCTGCTGCAGGGGTAGAGCCCTCATGGAGAACCTCTGCTAGGGCAGTGCTGAAGGGAAATGTGGGCTTGGAGCCCCCACAAAGAGTCACCACTAGGGAACTGTTTAGTGGAGCTGTAAGAAGAGGGCCACTGTCCTCTAGACCCCAGAATGGTAGCTCCACTGACAGCTTGCACCATGCACCTGGAGAAGTCACAGGCACTCAATGCCAGCCCGTGAAAGCAGGCACAGTGCCTATGCCCTGCAGAGCCACAGGGTTGGAACTGCCCAAGGCTGTGGGAGCCTAGCCCTTGTATCAGCATGGCCTGGATGTGAGACATGGAGTCAAAGGAGATTTTGGAGCTTTAAGATTTAATGACTGCCCCGGCTGGGTTTTGGACTTGCATGGGGCCTATGGCCCCCTTGTTTTGTCCAATTTCTCCAATTTGGAATGGGGACATTTACCCAATGCCTATACCCCATCGTATCTTGGAAGTAACTAACTTGCTTTTGATTTTACAGGTTCATAGGCAGAAGGGACTTGACTTGTCTCAGATGAGACTTTGGACATGGACTTTTGAGTTAATGCTGGAATGAGTTTTAAGACTTTGGAGGGCTGTTGGGAAGGGATGATAGGTTTTGAAATGTGAAAAGGACATGAGATTTGGGAAGGGCCAGGGGCAGAATGATATGGTTTGGCTCTGTGCCCCCACCCAAATCTCATTTGCAATTGTAATCCACAAGTATTAGGGAGGGACTGGTGGGAGGTGAATGGATTATGGGGGCAGTTTTCCCCATGCTGTTCTCGTGATAGTGACTTCTCACAAGATCTGACGGTTTAAAAGAAGTTTTTGGCAGTTCCCTCTTCGCTTTCTCTCTCCTGCCGCCATGTAAGAAAGACATGCCTTGCTTCCCCTTTGTCTTCCACCATGATTTTACATTTCCTTAGGCCTCCCCAGCTATGAGGAACTGTCAGTCAATTAAACCTCTTTTGTTTATAAATTACACAGTCTCAGGTGGTATCTTTATAGCAGTGTGAGGACAGACTAATACAAGCCTACATGTGATACTGGTATAGTCTAATTTAGCATATAGTAATTTTAACAAGTTACTGTCCAAATGAAGAAAACTCTTCACTGTTTGTTCAACTATTTGCTTTTTGATATAATTCCCATTCCCTGGACTTTAAGGACTATAGCACTTGTTTAAGCTCATGGGTTTTGAAAAGACAGCCTCAGTAAAAATACTGGCTCTACGATTTAGCAGCTATGTGATTTGTGGAATGCTTTCTCAATTTCTGAGCTTTGGCTTCCTTACCTATAAAATATCAGAGATTAAGCTGACATATATGGTAGCTACTTTCATTATTACTAATAATAACATAAGTAAAAATGTCAAGATTTAAGCTGAACTTATTAGTATGACAGGGTAACAGAATAAAAAAACTTCAAGGGTATGTTTTTGGACACGCCAATTACTATAGACAATTTCTTTTAACTTTTTAAATGCTTAATTGACAAAAATTATATATATTTAATGTGTACAAGGTCACTTGATATACACTGTGTAATGATTACCACAATTAAGTTAACACGTCCATCACCACTAGTAGTTACCACTGTGTGCGTGTATGTGTGTGTGTTTGTAGTAAGAATACTTAAAATCTGCTCTCTTGTCAAATTTGAATTGAAGAATCCTGTCATTTATGACAAGATAAATGAACCCGGAGGACATTATGCTAAATGAAATAAGCCAAGCACAGAAAGACAAATACCACATGATCTCACTTACATGTAGAATCTAAAAAAGTTGAGGGTGGTTGCCAGGGGCTGGGGAGTGAAGAGCTGTTGGTTTAAGGGTATGAACTTTCAGCTATAAGTTCTGGGGATCTAATGTACAGCATGGTAACTATAGCTAACTGCATTTTTTATTATGGCTATTTGGAAATTAAACATTACAGATGCCTGTCTTTGCTCTCCATTCCGGGAACTCACCATACTCCTTTGCTAGAGACACGCAATCCTTGTAGAAGCAGGACCTAGGTCAGACAAAGCCATTACCTCATACTTCCGTTCCCCTAATGGTCTTTTTGTCTTACATCTCTATCTTTACTATCTGTAAAAGTTCTCCCTCCCTTTTAACCTTGGCATGCAAACAATCATCAAATTCTATCAATTTTATCTTCTATCTATCTCTTAACTTCATCTGCTCCTTTCCCCACTGACATAGCCCAGACATGCACCATCTTTCAGCTAGACAACTACAATAGCCTCAGAATTGGACTGGTCTCCTTGCCTCTAGAGTTCCCCCATATAATCCATCTCCATGCCACCCTCAGATGGGTCCATGGAAAATAAAATTCTGTTTATTCCATTTTTGGCTTAAAATTCTTCAATGACTCCCCATCACCAATAGGATAAAATCCAAGATCCCTACTATAGAAAATAAAACCCTTCAGGCCTACCTTCTCTGATCTTATCAATCATATACCACTTCATCTAGCCTCCATCTCTCAGACTTCTTGATTTACTAATACCTGTTTATTTGTATGAAATAATACACCATGATATTTATCTTTTACATCCTGGGCTGGTACCAACGTTATTCTTCACGCCCAGAATGTTTCAATTCTACTGTCTTTGATTTAGATGGAGAATTGCTACTCTTCTATTATACCCCTCTCTGTAAGGTTCTCTGACTCCTAGATTGGGCTCATTGCTCCTTTGTGTTATTTCTAGACTTTGGATATATTAGTACATATACCACACTACACTGTCATTAGTTTACATGCTTTTCTCCTTTACCTGACAGTGATTCCTCCAGGATGACAAATACTTTTAGTCAACTCTGGATCCTTAGTGCCTTGGCATAAAATAGAATGTCAGTAACATTTAATACAAATATTAAGTATAAATATAATAATTATTATTACTACTAATTCTTTTCTTTTACTTCTTCTATGCTAGTTCCTCTGTGTTTGACACCTTGTCTCCCTTTTGCCTCCTCCCCATAGAACAGCTTTTACCCTGAACTCCAGTCTCTGTGGCTGGATCCCACACCATATACTTCCATATATCTTGTCATGCACCAGCTGCCTCCTAAGATTAGCACCAGTTGCAGGTTGTCACACCACTCTTCCTTGTGTTCTACCTGCTTATGAAACTCCCACCTATAGCCCATCTGCCCTGGCCCTTGTTGATGCCAATTTCTAATAGCCAGACTCCAGCCCTTCCCAAATCTCTCCTCTCTCTAACTGCTGGAACCTCTTAGGGTCAACTGCCACGCTCTGGAAAGTGTATCTAATGCTTCTTGGTCTGCTGCATTTTGTTTGCCAACTAAACCTAGTTCTAAGCACAGAATAGTTGATTGGCAACTTTTCATCCTCTTCACCTTTTTTAAGCCAGAAGTTAGATCAAAGGGTAAAAAATTTCAGGTGGTTAAAACATTGGAAAGAGCTAATTATATTGTGACTTGGTGTGCTCACACTGGGAAGTACAGAGATAATAAAGTGAATTATTTAAAATATTTCTATGTTTAGTTAACATACATCAACACAAAACAAAAACAAACATTTCATCAATATAGTTAAACTTTAATGTTTTTAGGATGTATGCTTACTCATAAGCTGAAAGTAGCATATAACACTGGGTGAGTGTACAAGCACTGGGATCCAAAAGAGTTGAGTTTAATTCTTGGCTCAAGAACTTACTAGCTATGGGACCTCTGGACAAGTTATTTAGCCCCTTTTGGACTTAGCTTCCTTATCTATAAATGGGGATATCACAAATACTTATCTCGTAAGACTGTTTTGAGGACCAAATAAGATAATAATATATATGGGATGCTAAGGATAGAATCTGACACACAGAAAGTGCTCAAATGAATGGCAGCTACAGAAAATATGACATCTAAAATTGCCCTCTCTCTCTCAAAGGCATGAGAAAACAAATGGCACTATAGTATGTGAACAATCTGATTGATAGTTCAATCTATGCAGCTAGCTCTCAACTTAATAATGGGCTGTATATCAAATGTCGTAAGTGACTGACTGGCTAATCTGTCCATAAAGCAATGTTCTAAATGGTGGTTAAGTTGCCAGCCCAGCCCAACATCAGCCAATTTAACTCATTTTATACTTGAAGTAAAATACAAAGAGTATGGTACTATTTATTCTTATTCCCATGGTAGTGACATCTCCTAGAGGGTGGGGCTCCTAAAGGAGTGAGCTATCAATGTCTTGGGAATGAGGACTATGGAACTGCCCATCAATACATTTGGGTAAATGGTACACAACATCTACCAAGAAAAGAGATATATCAGATGTCAGTTTCAGAAAAATAAAAACAAAACTGAAATACAAAAATGAGCAAGTCATAGAAAGAATCACAACTATCACTTAGGTTGGTATTGTGGTGGCAATAGAGAATGTCTTGGAGGCCAGGAGCACACAATTTGAACTTGTGGGTATTAATGACAGATCACTTTATGTTTTCGGTGCATCTTCAAATCATAAATAAATAGTTCCCTATGAACACAAGAGTGTCAAGTTTACATTACTCAACCTCTATACATTTTACAAATAAGAAAAGATGTAAACCTGCCAACTGGTAAAATGAAGTATTTCATTTGTTTTTTAAAAATGAAGAAATCGGGCCGGGCGTGGTGGCTCACGCCTGTAATCCCACCACTTTGGGAGGCCGAGGCGGGCGGATCTTGAGGTCAGGAGATTGAGATCATCCTGGCTAACACAGTGAAACCCCATCTCTACTAAAAATACAAAAAATTAGCTGGGCGTGGTGGCAGGTGCCTCCCAGCTACCTGGGAGGCTGAGGCAGGAGAATGGCATTAACCCAGGAGGCGGAGTTTGCAGTGAGCCGAGATTGCGCCACTGCACTCCAGCCTGGGTGACAGAGCGAGACTCTGTCTCAAAAAAAAAAAAAAAAGAAGAAGAAATCTGCATGGGCTTGTGTTGTCTACATAAGCAAAGTCTAGGTGATATTCTGAGAGCTTTTATGGATAATCTTCATTTGGAAAATACCAATCACCAGAAATCACCAATTAGTGATTGACATAATTACAGGCTGATACACAGGAATTAGCATGCAGTTTATCATCTGAATACACAAGCTATTTATAAATATTGTCAATGCTCTTTAAAGTAGGCATTATAATATTTCCCCCAAAATTGATGAGATTAAAAGCTATACAACAAATTTAAAACTGCTTACATTTAATAGCATGTATTAATTAGTACCAAAATTAGCACTATACTGTTTTCTACTGTTATAGCATGTTACCTCTGAAGATTATCTTCTTGAGAAGCAAATTACCTCATGATAAAATTATCCCTCAATTATAATCTTCTAGCATGCAGTTTAGATGTTTAGATTACATTAGTACTTGTATTATAAGCCCTTACTTAAATTTTTTTGGTTAAAAAATATTAAAGTTCATTCAGGGATAAAAATGACCTAAGCTACCTTGCTAAAAACTTGTTGGCTATTTCTACTTGCAAAAAATTAGAACATTAAAGTAAAAATGACTTGATCATTTCAAGCTATAAATGCAGACCTTCAGCCATCTTGGGTTCTTACTAAACTAACAGAATGAATGATGGATGAGAGATGTGACTTCCTACTTTCATTTGGTGTCAGTGGCTGAATATGATTATCCAGGATCACCATCAGGCACTGAAGAAAATACACAAGAATTCTAGAAAAAAACTGCAGATGTCTGTATCCTCATGATAGACATAGCTTTGCTACTATGACTCAAAATTAGATTACAGGCTCAACCAGGACATTTGCTACTATAAGACCCTTGCCACTGGTGGGAATGAAAGTTCCATCTGTGGTCTCAGAACAATGTTAAATTACCCATTTATTGACTTAATGGACAGATGTGCCAGTTCTACCCGTGCAAAGTTTAGAAATGTGTCTCAAAAAATATTTTCTGTTTGTTTTCGTCCTGTCCAAGGCAAAGAAGTATATTTATATATACATATCAATATTCAGCTTAATGGAATCATGGCTCACTTTTAGCAGCTTGTATCAAACTGTGCTCTTCATAGCCCTGACCAGGATGGCTATCACAAACTTCCACCTTACTTTACAATAGACCTCAGCAGCAGTAATGGTAGCTCCTGGGACAGGAATTTGTGTCAAAACATAAATGGAATCATGTTAACTATGTAAAACTACGCTATAACTTCTTTTCTATGATTAAAAAATGCATTGACTACTGTAAAATTAATTTTATAAGCCTTAGTAGTTACAACTTTCTTGAAATGACTGTTTACCAAGAAAAATAAGTTATATATTTCAAAATAATATAGCAATCGTCCAAATGTTTAAGTTAGAAACAATGTTTCTTTAAAATATTGGCATTATAAATTCTTATTTATGAATATGTATTTTTAGCATCTTCTATCCTCATTCCCACGATGGAACTCATAAAAAATCTCTGTAACTCAACATTTTATTCAAGAAAGTGAAAATATCTGATCCTGTATTTAAAGTATATTTAAAGTAGCTTTGTAGGTCATAGAAAAAACTTTGAGGGCAAATTACAGAAATGGTATTACTGAGAGATGCTTTTCTAGACTCTTCTCTCCTCCCAGAGGAAAAAATATTTCCCAACCACACCAACATCTTAATACAAAACTGAGAAACATCAAGAGCCTTACCTGTTTGACTGCATTATCATTTCCTAAACCACAATCTGGGCCAGAGCAGACATAAACGTTGGATGGTAAATCATTATAACAGCTCCTGCTGATATCTGACGAATCTCTCATATTGAAGTAAAGAGCCCACAGAATTCTTGGCTTTTCTACTTGTTCATTTTCTAAATATAGAAATAAATTGTATTTACATTCTAAAATACAATATGCTTGTCAATTACTACACTGTGTAGCCTATTACCGATTAAGCCATGACTAGACATTGTAGTAAATCAGAGCTTCGTATGTAAACAATTAGTAAATTTGCATCTGCACACTCTATTTTGATTAGTAAGTTAGATTTTACTCCAATCATGCTCCTTTGGACTTCTGTTACTTCTTCTCACTAGTATCAAAGGGTTTATGATCACATTCATCCTTAAATTTTCCCTATAAAGAGAGAAGGTAACATAAATTGATTTCCTTATGTTTCAAGTGGACAAACCAACTTGATAAATTATATAGTAATTCAATAGTATATACACATATCCAGGATAAGCAGGAAGTGGGTTAGTAGGTTACCTAGGGCTGAAGGAAATTGGGGGCAAATGGGAGGTGATCACTAAGTGGTATGACGTTTCTTTTGGGGTGATAGAAATGTTCTAAAACTGATGGTGGTGATGTTTGGACAATTCTACAAATATGCTAAGAGACAATGAATTGTACACTTCAAATGGGTGAATCATATGGTATATGAATGGTATCTCAATAAAGTTATTATTTAAAAAATAGTAAATACAGGATTAAAACTTTGTTGTCCTAACTCACATCCTAACGCTTTGTCTTATTAAAAAATTAACGACAACCAATAAATATCAAAAATGAAGTCATAACAGTGAATGCCATTCTGAGCACATGTTCTCTCATTTAAGAGCATGTGTCTATTATGGGTGTTTGTTAGGCATTGAGCTAGGAGCTGGGGATATACACATGAACTAGACTTAGTTCTTACTCTCCTTCCTTGTTTTTGGTTCCCTAATATAGGGCCTAGCACACGACAGATGCTCAGTAAATAATTTCTGAATTGATGTTATTGTATTTTCAGGTATGATCAAAGTACAATGTGCTTATAAAAAGGTCCAACATTATTAATCTCAATGCATAAAGCCTATTTCTTGCTAATTTGATAATCATTTATTTGCCTCTCCTCTTTAAAATTGTTATAATTAAATTTTCTTTGTTTGAAAACATAAAATATTGCTGTTGATACATTCATTGACTAGAGAGCTTTCTTTAGCCTGAATCTGAACAGAAGTTCAAATTTTGTGCAATAATAAGGAATGTTTATGAAGATTGCCCAAGACCATGAGGCACCTCATGAATAATAAAGAAAATGCTAAAGGCATAATTATCTCATTAATTACTATTATTTAATTGGTAATCAATATAGAGAAATCTTCACCTAATAGCAGTATTCAATTAACAAGAAAGCCCTATTTCCCACATCAGGATAAACAGGATTTTATTACATTTAATTTACGGTATCTCCACTATAAGAACACCAAATAAGTTATTTTCCTAGTTCATCCTGAATAATCCATAATTATTAGTGGAATAGGATGAAGAAACTGAGTGGAAGACGTGATCTCCTAAGGTGCCCCTTTCTAGTGCTAAGATCTATGAGTCGTCTAAGATATCACAAACTTCATGTAGGAACATATTAGGTGGCTAAATCTATTGACAAAACAAAGGAACATAAGGAATTCATATTTTATAGCTAACATCGTATGGCTCTTAGTAAACTGATTAATGAGTTTAGTTACACGAATCTCATGGGAAGATACTTAAATGTATCTCCTATGATTTGGGATACCAGACTTGGGGAGCACTGCTAACAAGTGGGCTAAGGTCTGGAAAGTCTTTAATATTGCCCAGCCCATTTCTAAGCATATACTAGGAGAGCTTATCTTGTATCTATCTCATTAAACATCCAGCTCAAAGGAACACTTCACTTAATAAACGTTGGAGGAAATGAATAATCCAATAGATTTAAACTAATTTCATAAAGGTTGCGCCTTTGAAAAGAAACCATGAGGAAGGTGAAAAACTGACATAGGCTGAAGATAAATGCTCTGGATACAAGGGCATTATCAGGCTTTGACCTTAAAACTTTAAAGAGATATATAATTGCTTCATCTTTCTTTGAGGTCAGCTGGAAGGCAAAGAGATAGCTAGAAAACTAATATGCAGTTGTGAAGTGCAAAACTGTCAAAAAATATTAAAGTTGCTGAGCTTTGGCTAAGAGTGCATCACAAGTTGCCAGGGGTAGAACTACTGGTAAAACTACTGGTTTTCTGCAGTAGCTCATTTCATTCAATTTGATAGTAAGAAGGACTAAAGATGTAATAGGTAATTTAGAATAGGATCTTGGGCAAATTAAACTGGAGTAAGTGTAGAATAGGGTAGGTAGAAGAAAAGCAACTATAGCATAACAATAACAAGAAAGCAAAAAATGGTGCCTACAGCTGCATGCCATGTTTAGGGATAGAGTAAACTATGTCAGTAATACCAGCAGAGTGGTGGAGACTGTCATATCCCTGACTGAGTCTGGATAGAGCACACACAGAAAGGAATTAAGACATTTGCTTTCACAGCCCAACAATTACTTAACACACTAGCTATGGACTTTAAACTACACCTATACGGGAAATTTCTGTTTTTTTTAGGCAGTGCTGCTCTTTCAGATAGAAAATGAGTGAGACGCTTCACTGACAATATGATTCTACACCTACAGAATTCTAAAGATGCCATCAAAAGGCTCCTTGAATTGATAAACGACTTCAGTAAAGTTTTAGGACACAAAAATCAGTAGGATTTCTATACACTAATAACAATCAAGCAGAGAGCTAAGTCAAGAATGCAATCCCATTTACAATGCCACAACAAATATTTACAAGTCATGTATCTGATAAGGGATTAATATCCAGAATATGTAAAGAACTCCTACAACTCAACAACAACAAAAAATCCAATTAAAAAATGTGCAAAGGAAATGAATAGATATTTCTCCAGAGAAGAAAAGATGTTGAACATCACTAATCGCTGGGGGAAAAGCAAAGCAAGACTACAATGAGATACTACTTCACACGTACTAGGATGGCTATTATATAGATTTTTTTTAAAAGGTGACTAGGCTGACTTTCATTGAGGATTACGAAGCACAGAGAATGTAGAATTCAAATACAAACAAAAAGAAAATAAGCCCAAATAATGTTATTCCTTTGGTACATGTTTTAAACTAAAATATTTACAATGCAGTAAAGCATAAGGTATTATATGAATGTCAAATAATCAAAACGTAATACTAAAAGCCATCAAACTGTGAAAATAGGGGCTTCTCCTACAGAGAAGAATGTGCTTTAATGTATTAAAAGTTCATATTGCTCATAAAGTTCCTTCTTCCTCATTTAGGCAGGAAAATGAATTGAGTTCTCTTCTCCAGGTGACTTTGCCTCTTTGACCTGCCATGGCCCAGTGCTCACTTTATCTGGTGATTCATTTTCAATAACTCCAACAGTATTTGTTCTGACATTTTAATTAAAATATGACCACTACCTCATCCTGATGATAAAAAGGCCTATGTGTCAGTGAAAAGTAGCTTTTCAGTGCCTCAGTGCACCTGAAGACCCTTCTGAGCACATAGTTCTTACCAAAGAATTCCTCTCAGGTTCTAAACAATACATCATTTCAAAATGGGAGCACTTTAACTATTAAGATTAATGTTTAAAAATCTAAAATGGATAGAGGATGCTAAGTAATGAACATGTAATTTCCCCCAGCTTGATTTTTTTTAAAGACAATTAAATGCATTTAAAAAGTGAAGAGTAATGATATGATTCATATTTAGTGCATCGAGACTACTACACAATGAAATTACAACATAAGAATTATTTAAAATTTCAGAAATAATTAAGAAACTCAGGGTTTCTACACAAAGTATAGTTGTAGTTAAAGCCAAAAGAAAAAACTATGACTCCATATTAGATTTAGGAATATTACCATGTATTTTACCTTGGCAATCAAATTTTTAATAATCTAAACACTTATATGATACTTTCCAATAAAGAAAATACAAAACTTACAAATTAATAAATTATAACTAAAATAATTTAATTTGTAAATTAACTCCCAAACTAAAGTGAAGTTTTCAAAGACTTTATTTGGGTAGCTCCTAAAAAACATAATTGATATTAGCCTCTGAGAACATAACAGGTTCATTATGTTAAGTGAAATAAGCCAGGCACAGAAAGAGAAACTTAACGTGTTCTCACTCATTGGTGGGAGCTAAAAATTAAAACAATGTAATTCATGGAGATAGAGTGTACAATGATGGTTATCAGAGGCTGGGACGGGTAATGGAGAAGGAAGAGGGAAAAGTGGGGATGGTTAAAGGGTGCAGAACATAAATAGAATGAATAAGATCTAGCATTTGATAGCACAACAGGGTGAGTACAGTCATTTACAGTGAGTTTTAAAAATAACTAAAAAAGTAGAACTGGAATGATTGTAACACTGAGAAATGATACATGCTTAAAGTGATGGGTATCCCATTTACCATGATGTGATTACTCCACATTGTATGCCTGTATCAATATATCTCATGTACCCAATAAATATATACACCTAGTATGTACCCATAAAATTAAAAAAAAATTAAAGAACAGTTTGTCTTCTTATGTAAATAAACCCCCCTCTATGCACTATCTCTGCATTAAGAAAATAAGCAACCCACATAGGAAATGAGCTGCAAGGAAACAGAATACGTATGAGTAAATAAATAGTTGCATGAACAAAAGTAACATGCAAAGAAAATAAAGATATATAAATCAGTGGAAGAAAATGATCAAGATTCAAGTGCACATGCAAATCCTACAATAAAAATCACCTTCACTTCATATAAAAGAAAATGCAAAAGGCTTCTTTGATCATTTACAGAGAAAATATGCCATATTTTCTCCATTCACAGCTGCAAGTCCTACACTGTTATGTAGGGGGAAAGTTTTAAAATGTGTTTCCCCCATGAATAAGTAGCAATATACACTTTTGGGAGTTAAATATTAAATCACTAGCACACTATGTATTAAAAGACTATTAGAGGCCAGATGCAGTGGCTCACGCCTTTAATTCCAGCACTTTGGGAGGCCGAGGTGGGCGGATCACCTGAGGTCAGGCGTTCCAGACTACCCTGGCCAACACGGGAAAACCCCGTCTCTACTATAAATACAAAAATCAGCTGGGTGTGGTGGCACTCGCCTGTAGTCCCAGCTACTCGGGAGGCTGAGGGAGGAGAATTGCTTGAACCTGGGAGGTGGAGGCTGCAGTGAGCCGAGATCACGCCACCGCACTCCAACCTGCGCAACAGAGTGAGACTCTGTCTCAAACAACAAAGACTATTAGATACGAAAGGATTTCTACATCTGCCAATTAATATTTTAATCTGTTAGTTGAATCTTTTTTCCTTAAAGGAAGATACATTTTTCTGATAAAGGAATATATGCTTTTTGTACAACACTTGTAAAATAAAAAAAATTATAAGGAAAATTGCCCATAATCCCACCAAAATTAACTGATTTTCTAACAATCCTTTTTCTGTGTAACTATACATATAAATTTATATTTTTGTGCTTAACTTTTTTTGTGTGTGTGTGTATGATGTATATATTTCCTTTAACATTGTAGAGTGAACATTTTCCCACGTTTAGGCAGACACTGTGCTCAGCCATCTTACCAAAACATGTGAATTGTTGTTGAATACATCCCATTTCAGTTCAGGTTGCAGAAACTTTCATGATATATCTAAGAAGATTATGATGGTTACATTACCTTTCCATCATGAGTCATCAACTATTTTTCTTACCTATCTCCATTTCAGTATATGGAATAAACAATTTCTGCACAACTGGTTCTAAATCTTCTCTTGCTGTTTTAGAAGATGTGCAAGTCAAATGAACCAAATCTGTTAAAAAAAAACAAAAAAAAACGTTTGAGTTCCTTCTCATCACAAATCTATTTTACTCATACTTAAGGCATTAAGCTGGTATTATGGATAATAGAGAGCTGAGCAAGTCATGGTAGTTACAACATTTGTTAACTAACAGCTAAAGGAAGTACCCAACAAGTACCCAAGAAGTACCAGTTGATGTTAATTTGATAAAACAGAGTAGAAAATCTTAGACAATCATTTATTCACAGAAAAGAGCTTGTTACACTTATGACATTCCTAAAGAATAACTGGGTAAAAAAAAGGCTGAAAGTGGGGTATGTATTTGCCTAAGAGAACACACTTCATATACTGCAGACAGAAAAACCCATTTATACATGTTTTGCTGATAAGTTAACAACAAATTATCTACTAAGTATAGGGGTCTCTAAAAACCTTTTGGGAGAACACTGCTGACTTAGTTAGAATCACACATATACTTGAAAGCACATAAAACGGCACAGGTTAAAACAGTCTATAATATTTTCAGAAATTTCAAATTACTTTCCTTTTGCATTTACAGAGTTATGGGGCCTGAATCTTGGAGAATGTTTATGTTAGAGAAAATCATGTACAAACAAGGCCCTTCATGGAAGTAAAATATTGTAGCATAACTCCGTTAAAACTCCTAAAGGCCTATGCACAAAGGTGAAGAAAGAATAAAGAGTTCCATGTTTTGCAATAAAGGAGTAAAGGGATCTCCAAATGAGAGAAGTTCTTATGGTCCTGTTATTTGGGATGAGATACAATAATGGCAGAAAGAATATACTCGAGAACAGTAGGTACTGAGAAATTCCTCCCCCCACTATATTAGTAGGGGGAGAAAGATACACCCACTTGTCTTCCAGTAGTTTATTTCAGACTACTAGAATTTTTTTTTTTAAACTCCAGGAAGATAGTTCAAATTTTATCATGAAAGCCAACATCAGAATAAGATTCTCATTATCAAAATTTATTCTACATTCAACTACTGTAAAATATATCTAAGCATAAATTGAGGGACTCTAATAACCATGGAACTAAAATCAAATGTAGATTTTTCCCTCCCAGTTCCACTAAAGGAAGTGTATTTTCGGATGGTTCCTGAATTACTTATGGCCTAATAATAGGTCTACCTTATTTAAGCATTGTTTTTACATGAATTTAACAATGATTCTCATTGATTCTGGGATACTGTAGGATGTATGGTACTAATTATTTCCAACGATATAATGAGCTTCATAACAAAAATTATTTTGGTTAACTTTTTTCAAATGCTGTATAGCATTAGTTGGGATGAGACTTAATCCTCCTAGATAATTACTGAAGTAAACAGGGTATGCAATTACAAAGGTCAGCAATCCACAGGAGAGAATCTATCCTTATTGTCTCTTATTTCAAAATCTCATGAAATACCAATGCCCAAAGTTCTAAATTTTCCAGTTTTTTGTTTGTTTGTTAATGTTTATTAGGGAAAAAGCTGATGAACCTGGATATAAATAAGTATATTTTGAAAAATATCTTAATGGGTAAACTATTGGTTCTGTTAAACAGGACATATATTTTAAAGAGATACACAAGTTAGTATATCATTATATTTCTTAGCAACATAACAGAGTTCAGGTTATGCTAGGAAAAATGTCTAGTAGTGAAGTAAGATTATCATCTCATGATTAATGAGTTTTATAACAATTCTTACAAAGACAGTCATAAGCTAAATTATAATCCCTATACCTTGACTTTGCTTAGAGGCTACATTGTTTTTTGTTTGTTTGTTTGTTTGTTTTTTGAGACGGAGTCTCGCTCTGTCGCCCAGGCTGGAGTGCAGTGGCGCAATCTCGGCTCACTGCAAGCTCCGCCTCCCGGGTTCACGCCATTCTCCTGCCTCAGCCTCTCCGAGTAGCTGGGACTACAGGCGCCCACCACCACGCCTGGCTAATTTTTTGTATTTTTAGTAGAGACGGGGTTTCACCGTGGTCTCGATCTCCTGACCTCGTGATCCGCCCGCCTCGGCCTCCCAAAGTGCTGGGATTACAAGTGTGAGCCACCGCGCCCGGCCTACATTGTTAATTGATCTATTAATACAAATTTAAGGTATGAATAACTACTTTTTCCCCTTATCCTTCCTGCTTTTCCTGTTACCTAGGTCACCTTCTAGTATAGATTACTGAATTCATTTTGGTTCTCTTCAAATCAGAGATTGCTGATTGTGCTATTTTTAAAATTCATTGATTCTCAATATTTGTTTATTAATCTTAATATATCTTGTAAGTCCTTTGCAGGGGCAAGCTTTAGAGTCGATTTTTCTCCTTTTTGTTAAATACAACTTTTACTTAGAGTGGGTATTCAATAAATGTTTGTTAATTATAATTTGTCTCACTGTTATGGACAAACATTAAGTATTCCTGTGTTTAAATAGATATGCATTCCCATACCAATAGATCTATGTGTACATATTCATGGGGAAATTCTGATTAGTTTCTTGTATAAAATGTGGGAAATTATCTGATTTACCAGGAAAGAGGAAAGGGAGGTACCAATTGATAATCTCAAATTATTTAAATCTGTCTGAGAAATGCTTATAAACACATTAAGATATATCTATAAAATTCTCAAAATACATTTAAGAGAATATCTAGAGTTGACTGTACAACTAACATGCATGTGTTAGACACTATTTTAAGCATGCTACAAGTATTATTTCACTTGTGCAACAGCAAACTGTTATTCTCATTTTGCAGATGAGAAAACAGAGGGATGGGGGGCTACGCAGATTTCCTAAAGTCATGCAATTAGTAGAAGGAAGAGCTGGGACTCAGAGCTTGAATTGAAGCCCATATGGCCTGCCTGCAGAGTGTCTGCCTTTAGTCACTAAATTATATTATGTGATTCTAATAATCTCCTGCAGAAGGCACAGTCAGTCACTTAAGTCAGCAGCATTCAAACTGGGATGTGTGTGAGGATACAAGAGGACTTTTCACAAATTATATCACCTACAAGGGGGTTCTCATGCAGATGCTCAGCTCCACCTCTCCTACTTCATTCAGTGACACATTTCAACAAATTTTACTTATTCTGTTTAATATTTACCAAAACTGTAATACATTTATGAGAGATTAATTCTGTAGAAATAATAATTGCATTAATTACTAAATCAAGAAGAAAATTTTAGATTAATTAGAAGCTTATTGCCCTAGAAAGTTTCAAAAAAAATTCTACTTCCATTTATTTTTTTAAATGGGTGATGGGTATCAAATATCCCTGGTACTTAGATTCCACTGAATATATTTAAATGACTGATGTTATAGTTTTACTATAAGTCAATATTTATGATGTTAGAAATTATATTCTTTGCAATTATTTGACTCTTCTGATGAAAAACTGTGTATGTCAACTTGTAAAGGGTTCAAGGGACAAATGAGCAAAAAGTCTGAAGACCTTAAGGGTATAAGGTAAACTCAAAACCAAACATGTAGACATGCTATCACATTTCTACTAAAATTCAATTATGTAAAATACTTCTTTGCATCTATGTGACTTTAATTCTTCTCCAAATAATGAACTTGCTCAATACAGGCCAACAACGACCACAAATTAGATCATACAGGGCAAATGCTTTCCTAAAAGTATTAGTTTCATTAGTACCAATTGACAACTATTACTAAGATTGTGGAAGATGCAATACAAGTAGAAACATTTCCCACAGGCACCATGTGAGATTATAACTGAACAAAAAAAATTTAATATCTTTTTATAAACTATGCTCCTTTGACTTCATTTAGCAACTGCTTAAAGGCTTAATGAGCTAAAAATGGCCAAAGACTTAATGAAAAAATGTGTTTTCTATCATAATCCCTCTTTTGGCAATATACCTAGATTTGTATTGGCATTAAAGAAATCTTAGTGCAAAATAAGTTTTAATTTAGAAGTGAGAAGTAACTGAACACAAAACTAGAAATAACAACACACTTTCAGTTCTCCAAAACTGCCTTTGGAATGCTGATCGCTCTTACGACTTGTTTTGAAACACATGAGAAGTAGGAGTTCTACTCAGAATGTGCACAAGTATAATAATGAGCACATTTAAAAGTAACAAGTCCAACGTACAGTAGCAGAGTGACATGGTATAGGATGATTACGTGGGTCTGGTATTACTTCAGCTCTCTATATCTACTTGGCCAAGTCAGTTTTTCCCTCTGGCTTCAATGTCCTCATAATTAAAATGAAGGGGTGCAATTAGTCCATCTATAAGACCTCTTCTAGTCTCAAATTTACGAAGGTAATTCCTTACTCACCAGCTACGATTCTTTCAATGATGACAGATTTTAAATCAAAACGGATGGCATTACAAATGTGAATGTAAAACCTAAGTAAATGCTTGCTGTAAAAGGTAGGAAATTTATCCCTCAAGCTTCTGAGGTTACCACATACAGCAGTCATTCACTCTATACAAGCAGGCAAAATTGTTCCAAATGCATTTAAAGAATCTTTATTTATAGGCTAGTCAGCAAGTAGGCTTTGTTGTGTAACCTAACTAGAAATATGTAATTAATTTACATAGAGATCAATGTGGCTGGTAACATATCTTTCATATAACTATAAAGGCCACATGTAATTTATGTAATATAGCACAAATGAGGATATGACTGTATCAATAAAACCGAGAACCTCAGAGACACACTTTCTCTATGGTAGCAAGTAAGGAACTGAGTTTGATGATATATGACACACAATTTAATTTTTTAATTCAACTATGAAAAAGTCTATAGTCAGCCTATACTTTCTCAGTAGAATTTAAGAAAAAAACTCCAGAACGTCACCTTAAGATCAGGAAGAAAAATTAGTTTACATATAATAAAATCAAATCTTTGTTTTGTGATAATACTAATAATAATAATTTGAAATGTCACATTTTCAAAAAGCAAATGAAAAAGGCACTGATAATTGTTTTAAATCAATATCTAACTCATTTTTATAAAAGGTATATAGCATTTTAAAACTAGGGTCACAAAAGCAGAAAAAGTATATAAACCATTGCCTACATGAAATTCTGGATTATTACATATATCATATATATATTTCACATTATATATTCACAAATATATAATCATATCACAGATAAATAACATCCTGTAACATCAAATCCCAGAATAAAACAGCTGTTATTGCCTGATTAGTATGTACGAAAAAAATTCAAAATGTCTAGTGTATGAGTAAGTACTGCAAAGAACACAAAAATGAATGTCGAATGGAAGGGCTGCAAAGATAATGTTTTGTTCATTTACAAATGACTTTAAAAGAAAGTAAATCTCATATTAAATTCACTTAGGATATAAGATGAATAGAAATAAATATATTAGGTATGTCCTGAAAGATGAACTCTGTGAAAAAAAATATGGCTTGTTTAGCTTTGAAAAACATAATAAACAAATACATTTCAGTTATTTAACAATCCCAGTAACTTGAAACAAATTAGCTGAGGGGAGGAAAATTTAAGTGGACTTATAGATTTTACAAAACATAACTCTACTACTTTAAAAAAACATGCAATAACGATGCTAACCCAAAGTTGCTTAGAAAAACTCTGGCATTACTAGATAACCATGATTTCCTATCAGTCTATCAAAATATCAGCTTAAGTAACATTGATACAATTAACAGTCCTGAGTTAGACAGTATCATTATTCCTATTTCACAGATAGGAAAGCTGAGGCACAGAGAAATTAAGTAACTTGCCTAAGGTTAGTCAAGTAGTTAGTAAAAACTGGGATTTGAACCTAGCCTATGTTCTCCACCACTATATGGTAGTGTGTTAATGAAATGTATCTCCCTTGTTTACTGCACTATTTATTTGCCTTTCAAGAACCTTTCATATATACTATTCCCATATGATGTGAAGGTAAACTTCAGTGGCATACGTATGGTTTTACAAATTCTAAATCAAACCAAATTTAAGGCAATGTGACATCTATGAAAAGTCATTAAAGAGAATAAAAAGTATAATTGAACTCTGAGGTAGTTTTATGTCTTAAGCACATTCCTGAGCACACACTTAAGACTACATACAGGGGGTGGAGCCAAGATGGCCAAAGAGGAACAGATCCAGTCTACAGCTCCCAGCGTGACCAGCACAGAAGACGGGTGATTTCTGCATTTCCGTTTAAGGTACCGGGTTCATCTCACTAGGGAGTGCCAAACAGTGGGTGCAGGACAGTTGGTGTAGCCCACTGTGCGCCAGCCGAAGCAGGGCGAGGCATTGCCTCACTCAGGAAGCACAAGGGGTCAGGGAGTTCCCTTTCCTAGTCAAAGAAAGGGGTAACAGACAGCACCTGGAAAATCGGGTCAGTCCCACCCTAATAATGCGCTTTTCCAACGGGCTTGGAAAACGGCACACCAGGAGATTGTGTCCCGCACCTGGCTCGGAGGGTCCTATGCCCACGGAATCTCCCTGATTGCTAGCACAGCAGTCTGAGATCAAACTGCAAGGCAGCAGCGAGGCTGGGGGAGGGGCGCCCGCCATTGTCCAGGCTTGCTTAGGTAAACAAAGCAGCCAGGAAGCTCGAACTGGGTGGAGCCCACCACAGCTCAAGGAGGCCTGCCTGCCTCTGTAGGCTCCACCTCTGGGGGCAGGGCACAGACAAACAAAAATTCAGCAGGAAACTCTGCAGACTTAAATGTCCCTCTGACAGCTTTGAAGAGAGTAGTGGTTCTCCCAGCATGCAGCTGGAGATCTGAGAACAGACAGACTGCCTCCTAAAGTGGGTCCTGACCCCCGAGCAGCCTAACTGGGAGGCACCCCCCAGTAGGGACAGACTGACACCTCACTTGGCCAGGTACTCCTCTGAGACAAAACTTCCAGAGGAACTATCAGACAGCTGAATTTGTGGTCACACGAAAATCCACTGTTCTGCAGCCACTGCTGCTGACACTCAGCCAAACAGGGTCTGGAGTGGACCTCTAGCAAACTCCAACAGACTTGCAGCTGAGGGTCCTGTCTGGTAGAAGGAAAATTAACAAACAGAAAGGACATCCACACAAAAAACCCATCTGTACATCACCATCATCAAAGACCAAAAGTAGAAAAAACCACAAAGATGGGGAAAAAACAGAGCAGAAAAACTGGAAACTCTAAAAAGCAGAGCACCTCTCCTCCTCCGAAGGAAGGCAGTTCCTCACCAGCAACAGAACAAAGCTGGATGGAGAATGACTTTGACGAGTTGAGAGAAGAAGGCTTCAGACGATCAAACTACTCCGAGCTACAGGAGGAAATTCAAAACAACAGCAAAGAAGTTAAAAACTTTGAAAAAAAATTAGATGAATGGATAACTAGAATAACCAATGCAGAGAAGGGCTTAAAGGAGCTGATGGAGCTGAAAGCCAAGTTTCGAGAACTACGTGAAGATTGCAGAAGCCTCGTGAGCTGATGCGATCAACTGGAAGAAAGGGTATCAGTGATGGAAGATGAAATGAATGAAATGAAGTGAGGAGGGAAGTTTACAGAAAAATGAATAAAAAGAAACGCACAAAGCCTCCAAGAAATTTGGGACTATGTGAAAAGACCAAACCTACATCTGATTGGTGTACCTGAAAATGATGGGGAGAATGGAACCAAGTTGGAAAACACTCTGCAAGATATTATCCAGGAGAACTTCCCCAATCTAGCAAGGCAGGCCAACATTCAGATTCAGGAAATACAGAGAACGCCACAAAGATACTCCTCGAGAAGAGCAACTCCAAGACACATAATTGTCAGATTCACCAAAGTTGAAATGAAGGAAAAAATGTTAAGGGCGGCCAGAGAGAAAGGTAGGGTTACCCACAAAGGAAAGCCCATCAGACTAACAGCTGATCTCTTGGCAGAAACTCTACAAGTCAGAAGAGAGTGGGGGCCGATATTCAACATTCTTAAAGAAAAGAATTTTCAACCCAGAATTTCATATCCAGCCAAACTAAGCTTCATAAGTTAAGGAGAAATAAAATACTTTACAGACAAGCAAATGCTGAGTGATTTTGTCACCACCAGGCCAGCCCTAAAAGAGCTCC
>NW_026652282.1:70531699-70570363 GCF_009828535.3 Hylobates moloch
ATATACAATATATAATATATATTATACATATACTAGCATATATGAAAGTATATATATACTAGCATATATGAAATAGAAAGTTGTGTGTGTATATATATATATACTAGCATATATGAAATAGAAAATACTTGTGTGTGTGTGTGTGCGTGTGTGTATGTGTGTATGTGTGTCTGTGTCTGTTTAAAAAAAATAATGGTGCCAGCAGCAGTGGGGAGAGGCTGAAGATACAAGAGAGAGAGCAGGCAATAAAGGGTGGTGTGTGTGTGTGTCAGGGGCACTTGTCAAAGGGGCTGGCTTTGAACAAGGAGGGGAGCCTCCTGATTCATTCCTGGGCTGAAGTACACACGTGGTGGTGGGGCAGGAAGTCAAGGACTACTGTGCGTGGTGGACAGCCTCACTATTTTCAGTGAAGCAAGGTTGGGGCGGGAGGGGCAGCAGGTTGAGAGGAGCAGGGGATAAGCAGGGTGGGTAAAATCATGAAGACTTGGATTAGGCACTGAGGGAGAAGGGAAAGGAAAAGGGCTGTCTGAGGCCAGTGGAAGAACTGATGTGGTGTGTGCTGAAGGTCCAGCTGAATAACACTGGCGCCCGTGTGTCTGTGGCATGGTTAGTCTGTCTGGTTGCATGGCTTTCTTAAGCAGCCATCAGTGATCCAGATGAAGATTACAGCCTGACTCAGGGATGGGATCTTCCTCTGTGGGTGTAGTGGAAGGACATGACAACATGGGTACTGAGAGTGTCAGACAAAGAGCAATTCAGAAGATTTACTATGGGGTCTAGCACAGGGAAAAGGAAAAGGGCAGAAAGGAGACGATAAACTGAAAAGAAACAGGGAATGAGGAATTGTACGTCTCTTAACAGACTGGGTGGGGGTAAGAGAATGAAAGAGCTGGAAGGATAGGAGCAGATTAATGCCACTATAGATCCATGACCTTCAGACTCAACTGGGCCATTAATATTGCCCAGCAATTTGACCACGAGACAGTACACTCTCCAACTCCTTATGGTGATTATTTTACATCTTTCCTTGAGCTTCTATTCATCCACATTTGCACACCCCCATTCTCAAAAGATGAACTCACCTTGTTTATAATTTAAAGAATAAATGTAACCCATAAGATGGGAATTCCCAAATCTACAAATGCATTCACCCCCTGGTTTCAACGTGTCTCCCATCCCATCCAAGGGCAACATTTTTGCCCGTTCTCTGAATTTTAGCCTCCCCAGCCTTTGCCTGGACCTTGATCTGTCAATTATCCTCCTCCTTACTTCAGTATCTTCAACCTCTCCCTCTCTACTGGCTTCATCCCATCAGCTGAAATATATACTACTCTTTTAAAGTAAAGAAACACCCTCTTCATCTCCACATCCCTCTTCAAAGACCAGTTCCTCTCTCTTACTCTTCATAGCTTAGTTTCCTCCCAGAGTTATCTTTATTTGCTCTCTTCACTCTTCTGCCTCCCTGGCACTCTTTGATCCACTCACAAACCTCATAGCTTACTGGGAGATATAGACAATAAACCAGTAATTGTAGGACAGTAGAGTACGTAATATAATAGTTGCTGTACTATTTCTTCTACACGCCCATGCTCATAATTGTCACACTGAACTACAGTTGCTACTTATCAGTATCTGTATTCTCCAGACTGTAAGCTATTTGAGAGCAGAGATGCTATCATAGTGACCACTATATCTCCTTAGAACCCAGCAACACTGGCTGGAAGGTAAAAGGCACTCATTGTTTGCTGAATGGCTTAATGAAAGTATTTACACTTACACATATAACAAGTATATTTGGGGGACTTTTTTGTATATAATGTTCATTTATTAGCAATAAAAATTGTTACAAATGAATTGACTTTATCCACTCACATATTTCTTTTATATAAGAAGAAGCTTTCAACTTAAGGAACTATAGGAGCCTACTTTTAGCAGTGGCATACAGAACTGACAGTCACACCTACTGAGTAAGGTGATTTTATCAATCACTATAAAATATGGTCAGAAGGAGAACTGGTACCCTGGAATTTAAGAGGTCTGACTGAGGAGAAATCAGAGGCATAATGACATTCCTCTATGGAACTGGGGGTAAGGAGAAAGAAGAGGGTACTGAAATGAACAATGGTGGTAAGGAAATACCATAACCGGGGATATATGTGGAAATACATTCAAACCAGGCCTAACAGTGGACTTACAGTCACTGCCATAGGGTTGGCTACTGTCTTTTCCTACCAGATTTTTAAATGCATTCTCTGGGGATTCTCTTTTGCTCCCCATAACAATGTATTTTCAATTTCACAGAAATAATCGTCAAAATCTAGTATTTAGTCTGATTTTCCTAAAATAAATCTGTTATATAAGATCCAACTATTTGTTCCCCTGGATGGAAATCCTTAAGAAACCAATGCCATTACATTATTGCCATCATGTATTTTTAAAAAACACATTTAAAAAATACTACAAGCTGAGTACCCTAATCCAAAAATCCGAAATCCAAAATGCTCTAAACCACCCCACCAAAAAAACCCTAAAATCCAAGCACTTCTGACCCCAAGCATTTCGGAGAAGGGATACTCAAACTTTAGTACATATAGCTTAATACGCTGTATTTTGCCAGTATTGATTTATACATGTTACCATGTAGATTAAGTTAGTAACAACGCTATTAGCACAGGACTCAATGAGGTTTCATCTCACACCTGTTAGGATGGCTATTATCAACAAGACGAGATAACAAGTGTTGACGAGGATGTAGAAAAAAGCAGACCCTTTACACTGTTGGTTGGAATGCAAATCAAATCCATACAAACATTATAGAAAACAGTATGGAGGTTCCACAAAAAAATTAAAAATAGAATTATCCTATGATCCACCACTCCCATGTTCAATGCAGCATTATTCATTGCAGCGAAGATTTGGAAACAACCTAAGTGTTCATCAATGGAAGAATGGGTTTTTTAAAAATGGGGTGTGTGTATGTGTAAACAATGGAATATTATTCAATCTTTAAAAAAGAAGAAAGTCCTACCATTTGCAACAACATAGATGAACCTGGAGGACATTATGCTAAGTGAAATAAGCCAGACACAAAAAGGAAAATACTGCATGATTGCACTTATATGTGAAATACGAAAAGCTTCAAATTCATAGAAGCAGAGAGTAAAATGGTGCTTGCCAGGAGCTAGGCAAAATGGGGAGACGTAGGTCAAAGGGTACAAACTTTCAGTTACACAAAAAGAATAAGTTTTAGAGATCTAATGTACAGCACAAGACTACAGTTAATAATATGGTATTATATATTTAAAATTTGCTGAAAGTAGATCTTAAGTGTTCTCACCACAAAAAAAGGTAACTATGTAAAGACATATGTTAACTAGCTTGAGTGTAGTGATTAGTTCACCATGTATATATATATACCGAAACATCTTCATATATACAACTTTTATTAAAAATACATAGGACTGAATTTACCTGTTGATCTGAATCTGTTTTTAGGACAGATCTATCTGTAATCAGCACTGCCCTGGAGATCTGCCTGTAATGCACAAAACAGTGAAGCAGTAATTCTGATTCCATGGATAAGTTTCGTTTATAGTTATATAACCACCAGAAGGCACGTTTCAAAGATTTAAGTCAGGATAAAAGTGTCACCTCCCAAAACCAAGTCAAGTTCGGCTTTAATCTTTTCTTGGCTCATGAAAGAAGAATGCCTGACCTACAGACAAACCCCAGCTGAAGCAAAGGAGTTGAAATTATGCTAGGCTTCCCTAAAACCAGACCCTGTAAGTGAAGTAAGATATTGAATATTTCTTTGGTTTGGCATTTATTTGCATGTTACCTGAAGAACAGAATTATACAGGAATGTCAATAAAATTACCTTCGCTTGCTAATAGGTGGAGGGGGCCTTACCTGTATTGCACACGTGAGCACATGTTCTCAGAAAAGTAACTGTCCTCCACGAGGAAATGCTCAGAGATTATTCTCTGACCAAACTGATCTATAATTGCTTTACATCTATAAAGAAGATAAGCACACCATAAAAGTTCACATTAATGATTAAATAATTGAGAAAAACAACATAATTGGCTACCAATTTTGAATCTAAAACGAATTTCTCGTGAAGACAAGATTTAAAACTTGCCTACAATTCCACGTTTTCTGACACAAAACTGACACTAAACGACAGAATATATATTCTTGTTGCTGTTTTGAGGGCTTTTAAAGTACAAAATGAACACGGAATACAACTTAAACATGTATTTTGAATGCCATTAATAAGAATAAAGTCAGGATAAGAATTATAGTAAACCATAAGTTTCGTAATATTTAGGAACATAAAAGCATTTCCTTTGTTTAGAAAACAGGCTTTTTTTTTCCCTTCACAGCTCTAAGAAAAGAAAGAGAGAAAAATTGATTAAATACCTTGCTATACCATTCAGAGCCTGTAAAGGCCTTTTACAGGGTTTTTATTTTTCTGTTAAATGTTGGCTTCTCTTTTGTCCAAGAATAGCTATATGGTCACGTGTTGGATAATGTTTGAAACAGAAAAATGTGATAGAGCTTCTTTTAATATCTGTTTCCACTTTACTTCAAAGGATGATCATAGAAAGATTTCTTTGAAGTGCTGTTTCCAAATAAGGAAAACACTTATGCACGGACATTATCAGGTCTCTGTCATCTGATATGTGTTGGGACAATGAATCATATAGAACCCTCCATTGACCTTCTTTCAATGTGTCTAGATAAAAGGATGAAAATTAGAATCCATCTCCTTGCAGTGCCACAAGTTATAAATGTACTTTATAGGGCTCATTATCCAAACTAATGGACTAAGGGCAACATCCTTGAAATGGACTTACCAGCACTGACAAAGCCAGTATGCAATATTTCAGGAACTATATGCAAATGACTGTGTGTTTGCTATATCTTTTGATTATGGAAATATCAATTTATTTGTGTCACAGCTTCTCCTTTGGGGAACGGATTTTATTAGAAATGAACTTATGTGTTGCCCCTCATAAAATGCAAGCAAATTAATTCCAAAAGCATACTGTAAAATATACTGGTATAAGTTAAAATTTGTTCAATCACTCTAAAAATAAGCCATGCAAGTGATATTTTCCAGGAATAAAGGCATTAAAAATAAAATGACTAACACTCAAGACCAATACTGAGAGGAATTTAATTTGTATTTCCTAAAGGCAGATTATAATATGCTGGTATTTTTTAATAAATGGCATCCCACTGTTGTAAGGATAGTCTATGATGTCTAGTGATGTTACATGTACATAATACATATTTTAACCAATTAGCCACCTTTTAATATAACATTTGTTATATTACGTTAATATTTGCATGATTTTTTTCCATCTCATCTCCACCTTCTTTCTCTTCTACACTTCTGTTTCTATACATACCTCCTCATATTTCATTGAACTAGAGCTCTTGCCTTATAAAATACTTAACAAAATAGATCTTAAGTATTTACATCTGATATTCTCCAAAATAATGTTTTAAAAACTGAAAATATAAGTAATTCACTCAGTGTTCTATTTTAAAACACTCATATACCATTTGAAACACAAAGTACTTCAGGCAATTGAGAAGAGAAATCTGCTGTCATTAAACATCAATCTCTATTTGTCCTGTAAGCACTGAAAAGCCTTTTTCTTACCTTTAATTCAGAGACTATGTAAAGTCAAGAGGAAATAACTGGGCAGAAAAAAGGGGTTGTTAAATTTCTATATCTTGATAGGGGCTTAGGTTATACAGATTTATCATTTGTTAAAACTCAGTTAAGAAGCACTTAAGATTTGGACCCTTCACTGTATGTAAATTTACATCAAAAGAAAAACACTTAACAAATACTGAGCTCCAGGTAATAATATGCAAGCTGAAGTATTTAGGGGAAATTTTACTGACATCTGCAATTTACAGTCAAATGCATTAAAAAGATGACTCGATACATGGATAGAGGGGTTAATATTTGGGTAGACATGTGACTAAACAAGTTTATTAAAATGTTAATTATAGAATCCAGGAGGTGGATATACAGGTGTTCTCTTGAAATTCCTTCCATGTCAGTGTAAGTTTGAAAATGTTCATCATAAAATGTTGAAATAAAACTGGGGGAGGGGGCCAGTGTTAATATAAATCTCAGACTTGAGTGTAAATCTTTACAAAGGGTTCCCATTTAAACTGTATTATTAAACCTGGCCCTCAAGCTTTGTAGGCTTCTAAACATGAACAAGGTTGTTTTGGTGGTAGCCACACCTTTGGTGACAGACATTTGTTTCAAAAGTTATGATATTAGAAAGAACTAATGGAGATCACTCAAAAGGCAAGTATGGGGGTTTGGGAGTTAGGGAGCTCAACCATACCAGGAGAAGATACTAATACATGTGCCTATTTATGCTGAGGCTTCTAATGAAACGGTGATTCTCAGAGCAGGAGGAGGAAAAGGAAGCAAATCAGAATCACACCTGGGGGACTTTTTGAAATTATAAAGTACCCCTGGAGATTCTGATAAGCTCCCAAATCCCAGGAAAGAATCACTGTCAAGCGTGCCACTGCTACTGTTGTATCTCTTATGTTGTGCTAGGTGGAGAAAAGTCAGGGGCTATTGGTACAGATAAAATATCTGTTTCTGCAGAAATTGAGGTGATGGTCACATATGCCCAAGTCTCAGTCTGGTAGATGATAATAACATGACTCACCTGATAATATCACGCTGAAGTACTAAGGCTCTAGGCTTAAGCAAAGCTGCTCAAATCAAGACATGTTTAAGCAAGTGATAAGATTTGTTTTCCTCTCAGACATTTAACTTACTGTCATATATTCAGCATAATTGGGAAAACAATGAATAAGAAAACATTGATTTTAGATCTAAATTTAGTCTTTGTATTATAAAGATTCATATAAAAAATTAGATTACACTTAATTAACAGAAAGCAGCAAAATAAAACAGTGCTGCCAGAGTCATGAAAATACCCCTCCCACATAAACCTGAGGAAGCCAGGAAAGATTAAACTATATAAGATTTAGTTGAGGGCCTTGCTGAGCCTCATAAATAGTAACTTGAGGAGGAACATAACAGGTGTCCCCAGTTACAGGGACACAATGACCAAGCTGATCATACAAAACACTCAAGCCAGACAGAACATTTCTAGAGCTAAGCTTTCTAAATTAACAAATCACAAGTTATTCAGTTCTTGCTTCAATGATATAAGTGTGTAGATAGCAAAATGATGATGAGGAAGAAAATAGTAAGATGAAAACTCAAAATCTGGAATTTGGCCCAGAAGAGAAAAATAACACTAAAACAAGTATTTGATCTCTGTGATCTTCAGAATGAATATACCAAATAATTTTATGATAAAGAAAGCAGAAATCACATATGGAATAATTTAAAGGAAAATGTACTAAGGAAATTAGAAGATTCTCAATCACTGAAGAAAACAAAATAATTTTCCCTAGTCACTATGCCCTTCTGAGCTTTCTCAAACACATTAGTTCAAATGCCACCTCATCCATAAAACCATTTCAAATGCTTCCCACTCATTTTTCTTGGGTGAAAAACACTCTACTAGTTCTAAACACCATTAACAGGCAAATAACTTCGAATCTATAGTTTCAGGCTCTGACCTCTGCTAAGCTCTGTATCCATATTTGTAATTGTCTATTATCTACTACTTTCTGGATAGACTCCAAGCTTCCTTTTAATAAATACTTAATTGAAAAACAAAAATTGTATATAGTCAATGTGTATAATGTAATGACTTGATATACACTGTGTAATGATTACCACAAATTAATTAACACATTTATTGCCACCCATCGTTACCATCTGTGGGTGTCATGAGGAACTTAAAACCTGCTCTTACCAAATCTCAAGGAAATAATACAGTATTATTAGCCAAGCGTTTTTTTAAAACTAGCATGCTGCAAACTCCTGCTCCCACTCCCTTGGAATCCCTATGTCAGGCAATGGCATAATCAGCAGTTTTCCTACCTCAAATCTCTTTTTATATCTAGTCTGCTATAACATTTTGATTCCACTTTATAAATACTTCCTGAAACTAGCCTCTTCTCTCCATCTCCACTGATACTGCCTTAGACTCTTACAATGTCTAATACGATAATGACCTGCTAGCAAATTGGTAGTTCATTTGTTCAACATAAACGTATAGCATAACAACCATGTGCCAAGCACTGTTCTAAGAGGTAAGAATAAAAATGTTTTGCCCTAAAGGACAAGATTCAGAGAGACAATTTTTGACGATTCAGGCAGAGGCAATTTTAAGACAATAGCAAAGTCCAGTAATAAAAGATAAGGATAGGGAATTACACAGTAGTAGAAGAGGTACCTAAGTCATCTTATGGTGGAGGGGTGGAGTTATCAGGGAAAGCTCTTTGGAGGAAGTGACACATTTGTTGCTTTTAAAGGATAACATACAGTTAAGCAAGCAAATAAGGATACAGATATCTCAGGTAGAAGGGCAGAATTTGCAGGGCTACAAAGGCAAGTAAGAGAGGAGCAGGTACAGAGACCCATGAACAGTTCAGTATTATGTGGCAATAAAATGAAAAGCAAGTAGAGAAGAGAGATGAGCCTGGACAAGGAGACAGAGGCCAGATTACGGTCTCACCCGTCATGTGTCATGTAAAAAGGTCTTACACTTTATTCTGAGATTATATAAAGGCACTGAAGCTTTTTAAATAAGGAGGGGGCCAGATCTGCATACTGACCAGATCTCAATGTGCAATTATCTTATAAATTTAGTTGTTCTGTAATGTCCCCCAGTAGACTGTAAGTTCCTTAGAACAAAGACCCTGATTGTCTTATTCTCTGTTGTATCCCCAGTGCCTGGCAAAAAGAAAACAAATAATACTTGTTGCATGGATGGGTGAATGGATGGATGGTTAATGAAGTATTCCGTACTTTGTGAATAGTGTAGAGACAGGAAAAAAACGATATAGAATCTCTGATTTAGGAGGAAAAGAATCACTTTCCATCACAGTGCTTCTTCCAAATCATTGCCAGAATTACTAACTTAAAAGTAGCAAATTTAATCTTGTTTAAAACTACCTCTGATTATAGTCCAAATTCCTTATTAGCATAGCACAGAAGAATCTTCACAATAGGTCTCCCCCACCACTAGATTCCAAGGTCTCCAGTTATATTAATAGTTATTGTTAGCTAACATAGCTAGCACTTACAATGTGTAACAAATGGTTCTACAACTTTTATCTATTTAGTTAATACTTATAATAACCCTATGAGGTAGGTGCAGTCAATTGTCCAAGTTTCTAGATAAAGAAACTGGGTCATAGAGAGTTAAACAATTGCTCAAGTACACACAGCTAGTGACAAAGTCAGGATCCAAATCCAATCTATCTAACTTTAGAGCTGTACTCTTTACTGAAGTCTCCTTGTATACAAGGGCAGGGTCCATGTTTCATTCACTTCTTTATCCCCATAACAACTAGCACGGGGGTTGGCAGACGTTAAGTATCTAGAATATGACCACTACCATCTTGCAAGCAGGCCATGCTAAAATCAGTGCTTCAGCAATGACAAATGGTATTAACAGTCAGTCACCTCAAACTTGGTCTAACATTCTATTCATTACTAACTTCCAAGTATCTAGAAAAGGCATAGACAGCCAGACGCGGTGGCTCACGCCTGTAATCCCAGCACTCTGGGAGGCCGAGGCCGGCTGATCACCTGAGGTCAGGAGTTCGAGACCAGCCTGGCAACATGGCGAAACACCGCCTCTACTAAAAATACAAAAATTAGCCAAGCGTGGTCACGTGCCTGTAATCCCAGCTACTGGGGGGCTGAGGCAGGAGAATCACTTGAACCTGGGAGGCAGAGGTTGCAGTGAGCCGAGACTGCACCACTGCACTCCAGCCTGGGAAACAAAGCGAAACTCTGTCTCAAAAATAGAAAAAAAGAAAAGAAAAGGCATAGACATCAGAAAAATATATCTGACATCAGAAAATATATATTCCTGACATCAAGAAAGAGTCACAGTAGGAAAGCTGGTGAGACAGGTAAAGTACACAGGAAACAGCAGCTGAAGTAATTAATTACAACTATTGATTATAGATGTATCTGGTCCTGGTCCAAGGTCATCTCTACCCTACCGAAATATCAAATACTATACTACTAAATGGCCAGATATCATTTACAGGAGTTTTACCTGGTCAGCATAGCTGCAAAGGAAAAGAAAACTGTTCAACTAGAACATTCAGTTTTTCTAAAAACAGTCAGCAGAAGCATGCAGTATTAGAATTTAGTGAAAAGGTTTAGAAAAGAACCACTGATGCATACCTATGTCCTCTCACATAAGAAAGCAGAACCAATCAAACAAAAATGAAAAATAAAATCTGGCTGAAAATAGGTATGCACTTGGTTACATATTCCATATACCATGATTTAGTGTGCCTCCTCAATGCCCTATTTCTTCTGTCAAAGTTTGTACAGTGTTTTGATGTATAATCACATTAAACTCAATGCTGTGATCACTTAGGTCTCTCTCAGTTTTCCTAAATGGAGAGTGCAAAGAAAAGCACAAAAGGGTTATAGTCAGTCTTTAATCTTTAATCATTTATTTAACTCAAAGTTATTCAGTATAATGGCTACTAGGAACCTGCCTTGGTTCTGGAGATACAACAGTGAGATCCTGCCTTTTCTTATAGAGAACTTATAAAATGATCATACGAGGGGACGTGACAGTGGGGAGTGGAGACTGACAGAGTAGTCTGTGGGATCACAGAATAAACTCAGAACTGTGACTCAAAGTATAAGTAGTTCTTAACTGTCCTAAAGAGGAGAGAGGATGTCCATATAGAAAAGTAGGAAAAGAAAGGCAAACTAAAACCATAAGGAGACAAATGCAAATCTTTGCAGATTCCTTAGTTAGTACCCTAATTATACTTAGAATATAACAATTGTTTAAGCCAGCCTTGAATCCTTAAAAAGAAATGTATGTTGGATTTGCCTAATACAATGTCAAGGTTTTTCCCCCAAAAAACTATCCCTCACTTTATATTCAAGTCCTAACAAAATATCTCCTATCACTGGTTATCTCTCTTGTATATATGATTTTGAATGGCAAAGCTGTGTTTGGTAAAGATATACTGACCTGAGCCAACTTCAGTCAATGCTAGCTTTAGGTATTTATAGAGACTATTTGACTTGCTAGTTTAAAGAGGAAAAATTTAATATAAATATGGTAATTATTACTGAAGGTATAAATATGAACTTACACTTTTCAAGTATTGCTTGAGTCTTAAAACTTTTAAAGATCACTTAGGCAATTTAGTATAGTGAGAATATTGTAGATGACAGTAATATTATGATTACAGGTCAAGTTTTAAAAACTGTCAAGTTACAGAAACAAATAATTATAGCTTAGAATAAATTTTCCAGGAAGAGATTCATATACAGAATCCAAAATCGTTGCATTCTGAAAAAACAAGATGGACAAGAAGATGATGTTCACTGGAAAACTGGGGTTCTAGTAATATAACAATATAATTAATAGCACAAGAAGACTGTGTGCTATTTAATTTATATTCATAAAAGCAGGCACATCCAAGTTGTTCAACTTTTTTAAATTTCTCACTGGGACTGAAGATTATGCATTATGTGAGAATGGCTTACATTTGAGCATATAAAATATTTTAAGATAATTTATTTCTAAATAAGGAAAAGCCAAGTACTTTCTAAGAACATTACCAAAGAACTATCTAAGAACTCAACCAAGGCATGTCAAATCTAGAAAGAGATCCAGAGATTACTGCAGAGTCCATGTCATTCATCTTATAGATAAAGGATCCGGTACAGAGGAAAGGATTTGCCCACTGTCATTCATGGCACTAGTGGAAATCCAAGTCTCCTCTCATTCAAGGGCTACACAACCTTTACTCATGCCTTAGAAGTTACAAAACAAGACATGTCTTTCTACGAAGATATTCTTAGAAGCAGTCTGCCTGCTATTTAAAATTCACATTTGATTGTCAGTATATCTGGCAGTTTCATATTGATACGGCCTTAGACTGAATTAAGACCTAGAGCCCCCAGTTTGTCATGGAACACAGTACCCTTTTCTAAATCCTCAATTTTACCTTGCAGATCAGTGTTTCTCAGTGTCATCTAAGGACTTCCTATACTAGATTCACTTGGGGTTTTCTTTAAAACTGCAAATTACTGCATTCTCCCTAAGCATATTAACCAATTTCACTTTCTGAGGGTGAAGAACAGAAATCTGCATTTTTGCCAAGATTACCTGGTAAATTTTAGGCACATTAAAGTCTGAAAACCACCAATCTAGAGATTCATTTGGTCTCTAGACCATTAGCTTTCAGCTATCTGTTGCAACTGGAATCTGTACCGGATCATAAAAAAGAGCTCCTCTGTTTAGAGTATGTCACAAAAACTAAGTCGAAGGTAAAGAAAAGGTAGCCTTTAGTTCAACAAAGGCAATTACTATACTAGCATACCTTTAAAAAACAAACAAACAAACATGAGCTATGCAAATTATTCATGTCACATGGGACTGAAATGGGACCCCAAGGGTAAAAGAATCTAAGCAAATAAACACCAAATAAGCAATTCATTATCTGGCTTTCTTTCATGGGAACATACTCTTGTAGCAAAATGAATGCACAAAGAAAAATGATTCTAGAAGTCTAAAGACAACTATTCCTTAACTTCCATAGAGTTCTTCATGAATCAAGATGTTAACATCCTGGGCCTTTAGGGATTAATTTTTCTCTGCAAACTATCATGTTTCATTTTGTACTATCCTTCTATAAAAGTGCTAAAGGTACTTTACAAGCCTTTTAAAATATGTATCAATGTTATCTAATACTACAGAATTACTCTTCTAAAGCAAATTTACTATCTAAGCATTACATATTTCTAGAGTTGAGGATTTTCTTCACCTTAACTCAAAATACTAGTTTTTTCACTACAATTAGTCTATAAGAAGTTAATAGACATTGTACGCCACTTAAATGATACAAAACTTTTGTAAAATGAAAGAAACAGCTTAAAATTTATATTATTTAAGCTTCCAGTTCAAATATTAAAATGTTTTATAACCTCAAAAATACTATTTAACTATATACTCCTAAAAACAATCATCTAAGAAATACAGGTCAGTAGATTGTTGAGAACATGTAACAAAAAAGAAAAACACATTGCAATTTAGATAGTTTCTAAAACTGGATCTGAAATATTTAAGTTTCAGTGCAGAAGGCAGAAATCAGAGAATATTTTATCCAGTGTAATTCAGACCAGTGATTATAACTGAAATATAAAATACACAGTAAACAGATGGTGTTCAGCTCTTTTAAAGAACAGGTAAATTCTTATTTCAATCCTAAAGCAGCCTATAGGCCTGATACTATTGTAAAAAATTTATCCTCAGATAAGAGGGCAGCATAGTTTATGACAACAATCTACCTAAAAACTCATTAAAGTCTTTTCTCTTGGAGTGACATGCATTATCAGCAGAGATTAATCTGATGAGTCTTCAGGTGAATTCCATTTTTAAAAATGCAATAACAGAGGGCTTTGTTGTCATCTGATGAAAATCAATTAGAGGAGGTAAGGCCACAAGGAAAACTAACATCACTCATCACCCACCTTCTGGCAGCTGAAATGATTTGTCTTCCAAGCTTGGATGACCAGGAGCTATAGGCATATTGCAGGGAAATTAATTTAGTTTCTATATTCTGAACTCACTATTCTTGTTCTGGAGGACCTAAACACAAATTACTTTTAATCAAGGTTGATATGTTATTAATACCAAGGAGGATCTTTGAAGAATCTTTTTTTTAAAATTGACTTCAGCATTTTTCACTTGTGTTTGGGATATATACATATATATATATATATATATGAAGGTTACTTATATCATCCTTACTTTCTGGATTCTTTGTCCACTACAAGGCACTGTACTGAATGGCGAAGACAATAAATTCCACCAAACACAGCACACATCCTAGAAAGAGAACAGGAAAATAAGAATTAGGGTAATTGGGTTGAAAATAAAGGTAAAAGTATTTTCTTTTAAGTATTTTACACTTCATAACTGGTGTTACAGAAAAAACATTTTGATAATCTATTATTTTCTCTTTCATAGTATTAAAAATCTCTCAGAGGTAAGATTAGTAATATCTTGACACAGTAGAGGTGCTACTGATAATAATACAATGCTGACACTTAGAACTGTGACCAAACCAAAAGTGTCCCTAAGCAAGAGCCAATTATCCCCCGAATATCAGCTCCTGCCTACCTAAGGTACAAAGAACACAAACAGCTTCAAGAGATAATGCATGTATGACACACCCAAGAGACATCACCACTGAGAAGTGTTAAACAGGAATTAAGCAGGGAAGACTCTGGAAAACTCCTAGATATTTTACTTACAATAAATGTAAACAAAATCTCCAGTAGCCAAAACTAAACTGGGAACTGAAAGCTAGAGCAGTAAACATGAGTAAATGCAGCAGAAGCCCTAGGGAGTGTGTCTATCTCAGTAGTAATCTAAGTGCGTAAGTTTTAATGCACACATAAGGAGAGGAGAGGCCTTAAGATCCAAACAAGGCAGTAAGTAGAAAAGGAGATATTTTCTTATAATATCTGGGTTATTAAAGAGTTATGCCTCAGTTAAAGGGTAACCAAGAAAAGAAATCCACGTACAAAAAGAGGGAGAAAACAAGCAAAAAAAAACCATTTTTGTTTGGGTGGATCCCTGAATGGAGGAAGATTACACTGCGTATTTATTAATATTATCAGTAGTCTGCCCTCATACATGATAGGGGTTTGAAATTATACCACTATATGATACAAGAAACTCTTAGCCAATAAAATATAAAACATCATGAGAAGTGGCTCTGGGTCAGTGAGTAGACTCCTGGACACTTAGGGGAAGCAATGGCTAAAGCTTTCTGGTGGAATAAGACTAACCAAGGCCACATGAGATTGCCACAGATAGAGTCCCTAGATGATGAGTTTATAATCTAAAATTATACAACACATGAGGAAACACATCTTACTTTGAGTGAGCAGACAAAAGAAATAGCAGGATTAAACTCCCCAAAATGTTATTCGGATAGTGTAACTATCTGATTGAGATTATAAAATGGGTATGCTTAGGGTGAATGAATCAAAAACACAAGAAAATAATAATGGAATGTCCAGAAAGACGACTGTGGTAGGCTGAAAAATGCACTCTCCCATTAAGATGTTCACATTTTAATCTCCGGCTCCTGTGAATATATTACCATACCTGGCAAGAAGGACTTTACAGTGGTGATTAATGCACTGATCTTGAGACTGGGAGATTATTCTGGTGGGTGCAACATAATCACAAGTGTCTTTAAAAGAAAGAGGTGGCCAGGCAGCAGAGGCTCACACCTGTAACCCCAGCACTTTGGGAGGCCGAGGCAGGTGGATCACCTGAGGTCAGGAGTTCTACGACCAGCTTGGCTAACATGGCGAAACCCCGTCTCTACTAAAAATACAAAATTAGCCAAGTATGGTGGTGCATGCCTGTCATCCCAGCTACACGGGAGGCTGAGGCAGGAGAATTGCTTGAATCTGGGAAGCAGAGATTGCAGTGAGCCAAGATCGCGCCACTGCACTCCAGCCTGGGTGACAGAAGGAGAGTCCGCGCGGCTCAACATAAAAAGAAAAAGGAGGAAAGAAAGAGGCAGGGCCAGGAGCGATGGCTCACGCCTGTAATCCTAGCACTTTGGGAGGCCAAGGCAGGCAGACCACCAGAGGTCAGGAGTTCAAGACCAGCCCAGCCAACATGGTGAAACCTTGTCTCTACTAAAAATACAAAAATTAGCTGGGCGTGGTGGCACACGCCTGTAATCCCAGCTACTCGGGAGGCTGAGGCAGGAGAATCACTTGACCCTGGAAGGCAGAGGTTGCAGTGAGCTGAGATGGTGCAACTCCACCCAAGCGGGGCCAAAAACCAAAACACCGTCAAAAAAAAAAAAAAAAAAAAAAAGAAAGAAAAAAGAAAAGGAAAGGAGAAAGGAGATGGGAGAGGAGACTGGGGACGGGAGGGGAGGGGAGCGGAGGAGGCAGGAAGGCCAAAGTCAAAGAAGATGATGTGAAGACAGGAGTAGACATCAGAATGATCCCACTGTTGGAAGTGGGGCACAAACCAAGGAATGCAGGCAGCTTCTATATGCTAGAAAAGACAAGGAACAGATTCTCCTAGAGGCCCGAAAAGAAATGCAGCCCTGCCAACCAGTTTTAAACTTCTGACCTCCAGGATGGTAAGATAATAAATTTGTGTTGTTATAAGCTACTAAGTTTGTTATGGCACCAATAGGAAAGTAATAAAAAGATCCATGAATGTACGGAAATGATGACAGAAGTGGCATTACAAAACAGTGGGGAAAGAATAGAACCTTGAAAAAATGATTTGGAAGGAGAAGAGCCAAGATGGCACACTAGACACAGCCAATAAAAGCTTCTCCCACCAAGAGAGACCAGACAATCAAGTAGACAAGCATACTGCGAACAGATCTTCAGGAAGAAGGCACTGAGAGTGGATATAGGGAGAAAGAATGCAGGCTACAGGGCTGAAAAGGGAGGAGGCCGAGAATACTCCATGGGGTTGCCAAACACCAAAGCTTGTTCCTGGCCACTAGCGGCTCCTAAAGAAGGGGTGAGTGAAATAGGCATAGAACGGTTCACCTTTGTCATGGACCTCTGGAATGCTAGCTGCAGGAGCCCCTATGAGCCCCATGGACACTTGAGATGGCAAGGAGAATTGCTCGGAGAGTTGGTAGAAACAGAAATCCAGTATACTTGGAGCCTAGAAGGTTTGGCATGGGAAGAGTTGCAGTGGAGCACAACCAAGGGAGCCCATCCCCCAAGGCTCGCCATGCTCCTCTAGGTGGTTTTACCCTTTGTGAACAACTGGACCTGGAGATTGCAAGGCTATCTTACCTGCAGGATTGGGCTGGTGTGATCTAAACAAACGCCCATGTGCTGATATCTCCTCTGGCCACACCTGCTTGCAGCACAGCCTCAGCGGCCCTGATAAAACCCTTGCCAGAGTTCACTGTCATAGATCATTGACTGACAGTCTCCACCTTCCCATCAGAGTATTTTTGAAGACAAACCTCCACCAGTGAGCAACTACTTGCAGCCTCCCCTCAACGGTGCACACTCAGCTACAGCCTCCCCAAGCCACGCTGCCAGGGCCCACATGCATAAGAATCCACCACCACCACATCAGCACCCATGCACACACAAACCAACCACAGTCCCACTGACACACTGGTAGCCCTTCCCTCAGCGATACCATTGCTGCAGTCACCCATGGAGCCCAACACTGCCCTGCTAGTGTACACCTGCCTGTGCCCCAGCTGCCACAGCACCCATTCTGTGCCTCCCACGCCCAATTGCAGCACTTTTGCTGGCAGCCCCTGTTAAAGAATTGTTGCCATTGGAATGGGAACACCTCACCTTCTCCAGCACAGCAGGTGCTTGACCTCAATAAACCAGAACAAAGCAGCAGGCCTGGTCCCAGCCACCCAGGGTTAGAGTATGCAGCCCAGGACAGGTGAGCTGAGCCTTGGCCACCTGAAAGTACCCAGAAAGGAAGCCAATGAAATAAACCCAACTTATACCACAAACAAACCTTCAAGGAAATAACAAAATATAAAAGCAAAAAACCCATATAAAAAAAACCCCAGCAACTTCAGAGGTTAAACACCAGCTCACACAGACGAGAAAGAACCACCGTAAGAATTCTGGAAACCCTGGCATCATCCAGATACCAAAACCTGGCAGAGATGTAACAGAAGAAGAAAACCTTGGGCCAATATCCTTGATTATTTCAATAGATGTAGAAAAGACTTTCAATAAAATTCAAAATCCATTCATGTTTAAAATGCTCAATAAGTTAGGTATTGAAGGAACATACCTCAAAATAATAAGAGCCATCTATGACACACCCACAGTCAATATCATGCTGAATGGGCAAAAGCTAGAAGCATTCCCCTTGAATACTGGCAGAAGATAAGGATGCCCTCTCTCACCACTCCTATTCAACACAGTATTGGAAATTCTGGCCAGGGCAATCAGGCAAGAGAAAGAAATAAAGTGCATCAAAATAGAAACAGAGGAAGTCAAACTATCTTGTCTGCAGATGACATGATCCTATATCTAGAAACCCCATAGTCTCAGCCAAAAGTTTCTTAAGCTAATAAATAACTTGAGCAAAGTCTCAGAATACAAAATCAATGTGCAAAAATCACTAGCATTCCCATACACCAACAACTGTCAAGCCGAGAGGCAAATCAGGAAAGACCACCCATACACAACTGCCACAAAATGAATAAACTACCTAGGAATACAGCTAACTAAGGAGGTGAAAGATCTCTCCAAGGAAAACTACAAACCACTGCTGAAAGAAATCAGAGATGACACAAACAAATGGAAAAACATTCATGCTCATGGATATGAAAAATCAATATTGTTAAAATGGCCATACTGCTCAAAGCAATTTATAGATTCAATGCTATTTCCATTAAACTACCATTGACATTCTTCAAAGGACTAGAAAAAAAACTATTTTAAAATTTATATGGAACCATAAAACAGCCTGAATAGCCAAGGCAATCCTATGCAAAAAGAACTAGGCTGGAGGCACCAGGCTACCTGACCTCAAACTATACTACAGGGTTACAGTAACCAAAGCAGTATGGTACCAGTACAAAAACAGACACATAGACCAATGGAACAGAATACAGAACCCAGAAAAAAGACTACACACCTACAACTATCTGACCTTTGACAAACCTGACAAAAACAAGCAATGGGGAAAGGATTCCCTATTCAATAAATGGTGCTAGGATAACTGGCTTAGCCACATGCAGAAGATCAAAACTGGACCCCTTCCTTACAGCATATATATATCTAAATTAACTCAAGATAGATTAACAACTTAAATGTAAAACCCCAAAGTATAAAAACCCTGGAAGACAATCTAGGAAATACCATTCTGGACATAGGCATGGGCAAAGATTTCATGACGAAGATGCCAAAACCAATTGCAACAAAAGCAAACATTGAAAAATGGGAGCTAATTAAACTAAAGAGCTTCTGCACAGCAAAAGAAACTATCAACAGAGTAGCCAACCTACAGAATGGGAGAAAATTTTTACAATCTATCTATCTGACAAAGGTCTAATATCCAGCATCTATAAGGAACTTAGAGTAATTTAAAAGAAAAAAAATCACCCCATTAAAAAAGTGGGCAAAGAATATGAACACACACACTTTTCAAAAGACATACATGCAGCCAACAAGCATATGGAAAAAAGTTCAACATCAGTGATCATTAAAGAAATGTAAATCAAAACCACAATGAGATACCATCTAGCACCAGTCAGAATGGCTATTATAAAAACATCAAAAAATAACAGACGCTGGCAAGGTTGTGGTGAAAAAGGAATGCTTATATACTGTCGGTGGGAGTGTAAATGAGTTCAACCATTATGGATGACTGTGGAGATTCCTCAAGGACCTAAAGACAGAAATATCATTCAACTCAGCAATCCCATCACTGGGTATATACCCAAAGGAATATAAATCATTCTATTGGAAAGACAACATACACATGAATGTTTATTGCAGCACTCTTCACAACAGCAAAGACACAGAATCAACCTAAATGTCCATCAATGACAGAATGGATAAAGAAAATGTGGTACATATACACTGTGGAATACTATGCAGCCATAAAGAAAGATGAGCTCATGTCCTTCACAGGGACATGGATGGAGCTGAGGGCCATTATCGTTAGCAAACTAACACAGGAACAGAAAACCAAATACCACTTGTTCTCACTTATAAGTGGGAGCTAAATGACAAGCACACATGGTCATATAGAGGGGAACAACATACACTGGGGCCTATGGGTCAAGGGAGGCTGGGAGGAGGGAGAGGATCAGGAAAAATAACTATTGGGTACTAGGCTTAATACCTGGGTGATGAAATAATCTATACAACAAATCACCATGACACAAGTTTAGCTATGTAACAAACCTGCAAATGTAGCCCTGAACTTAAAATCAAAGTTTTTTAAAAAAGAAAAAAACAAACAAAATACAATTCTGGCGACCCTAAAAGGCAGAGTATTTTCTTACCTCCACACAACCACACTAGCTCTATAGCAGTGGTTCTTAACCAGATTGAAATGGCTGAAATGACAGACATATATTTCAGAACCTGGATGGGAAGAAAGCTCAATGAGATACAGGAGAAGGTTGAAACGCATCCAAGTAAAGCAGTAAAATGATCCAAGAGTTGAAAGATGACTTAGCCATTTTAAGAAAGAACCAAACAGAACTTCTGGAAATAAAAAAATTCACTACAGGAATTTCATAATGCAATTGGAAGCATAAATAACAAAATAAACCAATCAGGGAAAAAAAAAAACCCTCAGAATTTGAGGACTGATGTTTTGAATCAACACAGACAAAAATGTTTAAAAGAATTGAAAAACTGAACAAAACCTCTGAGAAATATGGGACTACATAAAGAGACCAAACCTGTAACACATCAGCATTCCTGAAAGAGATGGAGATAGAGCAAGCAACTTGGAAAACATATTTGAGGATATTATCCATAAAAATTTCCCCAACCTTGCTAGGGAGGTCAACATACAAATTCAGGAAATTCCAAGAACCCCTGTGAGATAGTATGCAAGATGACAATCCCCAAAACACAGTCATCAGATTCTCCAAGGTCAACTTGAAAGAAAAAGTCTTGAGAGCTGCTAGAGAGAAGGGGCAGATCAGGTACAAAGGGAACCCCATCAGGCTAACAACAGACCTTTCAGCAGAAACGTTACAAGCCAGAAGAGATTAGGGGCCTATAAACAGCATTCTTAAAAAAAGAAATCCCAACGCAAAATTTCATATCTAGCCTAAGTGTCATAAGCAAAGGAGAAATAAAATACTTTTAGACAAGCAAATGCTAAGGGAATTTGTTACCACCACACCTACCTTAAAAGAGGTCCTCAAGGGACCTAAATATGGAAAAGAAAGATGCTTGCCAGCAGAAAAACATGCTAAAGTACATAGACCACTGCCACTATAAAGCAACCACACAACCAAGTCTACAAAACAACCAGCTAACAATATGATGACAGGATCAAATCTTCACATATCAATACTGACCTTGAAAGTAAACAAGATAAATGTCCCACTTAAAAGGCAGAGTGGCAAGTTGGATAAAGAAGCAAGACCCAACAGTATGCTGTCTTTAAGAGGCTCATCTAACATGCTGTGACACCCAGAGGCTCAAAGTAAACAGCTGGAAAAAGATCCATCAAGCAAATGGAAAACAACAAACAGCAGGGGATGCTATTCTTATTTCAGACAAAACAGACTTTAAGCCAAAAATGATCAAAAAAGACAAAGAAGGGCATTACATAATGATAAAGGTTTCAATTCAATAAAAAGACTTAACTATCCTAAATGCACCCAACACAGGAGCACCCAGATTCATAAAACAACTTCTTAGTGACCTACAAAGAGACTTAGATAACCACACAATAATAGTGGGAGACTTCAATACCCCACTGATAGTGTTAGATTACTGAGGCAGAAAAATAACCAAGATATTGAGGACCCAAATTCAGAACACCCTACCCAACAATGACAGAATATACAATATTCTCATCTGCACATAGCAAATACTCTAAAATCGACCACATGTTCAACCATAAAGCAATTCTCAACAATTTTTTAATCAAACCAACTAAACTCAGAATACAGAACAATAAAAATAGAAGTCAATACCAAAAATATCACTCAAAACCACACAATTACATGGAAATTAAACAACCTGCTACTGAATGACTTTTAGGGAAATAATGAAATTAAGGCAGAAATTTTTAAAAAATGCTTTGAAATGAACAAAAACGAAGATACGACATACCAGAATCTCTTGGACATAGCTAACACAGAATTAAGAGGAAAGCTTATAGTGCTAAATGTCTTTATCAAGAAGTTAGAAATGCCTCAATTTAATGACATAACATCACACCTAAAAGAACTAAAAAAAAAAAAAAAAAACAAACAAGAGCAAACCAACCCCAAAGCTACCAAGACAAGAAATAACCAGGATCAGAGCTAAATTGAACAAAACTGAGATGCAAAAATCCACACAAAATATCAATGAAACCAAAATGTGGGTCTTTGAAAGAATAAACAGATGGGTAGACTACTAGCTAGACTAATGAAAAAAAACAGAGAAGGTCCAAATAAACACAATCAGAAATGACAAGGTGACATATCACCGACCGCACTAAAATACAAAACACCCTCGGAGACTATTATGAACACCTGCATGTACACAAACTAGAAATTCTAGAAGAAATGGATAAATTCCTAGAAACCTACAATCCCCAAGACTGAACAAGGAAGAAACTGAAATAGTGAACAGACTAAGTTCTAAAATTGAATCAGTAATAAAGTCTACCAACCAGAAAATGCCCTGGGCCACACAGAGTCACAGCCAAATCTTACTAGACGTACAAAGAGCTGGTACCAATCCCACTGAAACTATCCCAAAAAATCGAGGAGGAGGGTCTTTTCCCTAATTAATTCTATGAAGCCAGGGTCTTTCTGATACCAAAACTTGTCAGAGACACAATGAAAAAAGAAAACTTCAGGCCAATATCCTTCATGAACACAGACGCGAAAACCCTCAAAAAAATATGAGTAAACTGAATCCAGCAGCATAAAAACTAATCCACCATAATCAAGTAGACTTTATTCCTGGGATGCAAGGTTGGTTCAACATATGCAAATCAATAAATGTGATTAATAAATATGCCCAAGTGGCACTCTGCCTCCTGTTGTTGATAGGGGAATACTGATATAGGGGAAACTGATGTAATCGAGACAATCAGCCCAATCTTCATCGTCAATTTTCTATTGATACTGAAAGAGCCCATATGTACATGAAATATTACAGGCCCATTCCACATCAATAGGCTGAGTTAGGTTAAGGCCCCCAAAAAGACGAGGAAAAAAACCTGTCAGTTGGGCATAAGATACATGAAGAAAATACAGAGGTGAGAGAGGGAACAAATGCCACCATTGTGAGCTACACATATCTCCCCTTTCTAACAGTCAAGACTGGTATGGGGAAAAAAAACAATCAGAAGCAGTATGAAAAATGTATAGGCATATGTAGCTATATACCTTTGCAATTGCAGAAATGTATAGTAGACCACATAATCAGTGTTCCAATTTGCCTGAGGATATCTTATGCCACGTGAATGGTAGCACCTGTGTTTCCAAGCTCTTCGTAAGCAGCTATACATGAGTTATTATCAACCTACTGAATTTTCCATTTCAGTCAGATGGACCATGTTTACATATACACATACACACACAGAAAAAGAGCATTAGATAAAACTTAGTATTATTGAATCAATTCTCCACTGGAGAAAAATAACTTTTAAATGTCTTTCCGCATTACAAGAAATACAAAGGAATAAATTCAGAACCCACTGGAAGCTGTATAAGGTTAAAAATATATAAAACAATATGCCACAGGCTATTACATTATCAAAAGCCTAAATAATCCACTTAACCAAAATTAAATGTAATTTTCTATAAAGACCTCCTTTTATGAAATAGTATAATGTTTATGAAATATACTATTACTTTATAATATTAAGTATCCTTTTCCTTGAAAATTAATTTTATAAAGTATTTTTAGGCTAAATGGGGCCTCAAATACATTTAAATGCAGTTATAGATGCCGAGATATGGGGACATCTATAACTACTTATAGTAAATCATCAAAAAATTACCTGATTTTCAATAATATGATTTATTAACAGTGGATATATACTAATATGGAAAAAAAACACAAGAATGTAAAGAATGTTAAGAACTAGTTAGTGTGAATGATGGGAAATATTATAGAAGAAGTTTAATAATGAGACAGAATTGTGATAATTCATTTAAATATCCTCTTAATTTTAAATGAGAACATAAGAAGTATTTTGTGCTCTTGGAAAGGTATATGGTTACATGTGCACATACATTTTTCATACTGCTTCTCATTTGTTTTTCCCCCATACCAGTCTTTGTTAGAAAGAGAAGCTATGTGTAGCTCATAATGGCAGCATTTGTTCTCTGTCACCTCTGTATTTTCTTCATGTATTTTATGCCCAAGTGAAAAAAAAAAAACAGTGATTTCTAAGAAGTGCCACACAAAATGAGTATTGATATAAAGACTCCTCTGTATGCTATTCTTATCAGTCATTCTGATAGTCTTTAAAAAAATAAGTTTTGGTTGGGGGTGTGAGGATTACTTGGTGCCAATGAGCAATAGTGGAAATCTTTTTTTTGTTTGTTTGTTTGTTTTTTTTTTTTTTTTTGAGATTGAGTCTCGCTCTGTCGCCCAGGCTGGAGTGCAGTGGCGCAATCTCGGCTCACTGCAAGCTCCGCCTCCCAGGTTCACGCCATTCCCCTGCTTCAGCCTCCCAAGTAGCTGGGACCACAGGCGCCCGCCACCACACCTGGCTAATTTTTTCTATTTTTCAGTAGAGACGGAGTTTCACCATGTTAGCCAGGATGGTCTCTATCTCCTGACCTCATGATCCGCCCGCCTCAGCCTCCCAAAGTGCTGGGATTACAGGCGTGAGCCACTGTGCCCGGCCCAATAGTGGAAATCTTTTATAAGTGGGTAAGAAGCAATAGTAGGGAGTTCTTGAGAGCTGTATTCAAAACCCAAATAGGAGGCATTTACATGATAAGTAGGGAATTACATGTGGGGAAATAACTATTGGCTACATACTGTTCTTTGGGGCACACAGCCAACAACAACCATACAAATAATAATCACAACTAGCATTGAGTGCTTACTACACAACAGATGTTTTACATGTATTAACACATTGTATCCTACAATAATCCTATAAACCAGGGTTTCACAGATTTGGAAACTGAGGAAGAGGACAAGTGACTTGCTTGAGGTCATTTAGGAAATGGTATTGCTGGGGTAAAAATCCAAGTGATTTGGTCTCAGAGGTTTCTCTGTTAACCATAATACCAACTTGCCCCATTGTCAGTGTTATCTTTCTTGGGATTATGAAGGAAAGCAACAGAATCAGATGATCAAAGTTACTCTAAGACTTGTTCTAATTCCTGTTGAATTGCAAAAATTATTACAAAGAGTAAAATAATCCCTCAACTTCTACACATTATTTTCTCTCAAGGAAGTACATGTCTATTCTGTCTGTACATGTTAAATGGATTATGTGTGACTTCATTTTAGATAGTGCAAAAACTCAAAGGAAGTATAACCATGGGAATAGTGGTCTTCAGAGTACCTAGCAAATTATGACTATCTTGTAATCCATATTTTAAAAAGTGATGTATAAAGTATACTGGTAAGCTAGACATTTTTAAATAAAGAAAATGCTGTGAGTAGAAGGTAAATACTTTACCATGATTTTGGGGGAGGTAATAAGTTTCCACATGACACGTTTTCTTCCAGTGCATTAAATGGCAGCCTAACAACCCAAAGGTTAACACGCCTTAGTGAAGGACAATTAAGCAACCAAAGAGGGCAAACATCTCTGAGATGTCAGGTAGGCTCCAGCTTTGGTGCAGTTTATAGCAGCCATCCTAAGGCCTAACATAACGCCTGGCAAGACAGCTCTATACACCTCCCTTCCAAAGGGTAGTATGCAGCCTAGAGGCAAGCAAGCATAAATTTTGCAGGACTTATCTAAAAAAGAAATCTACTAAACACAGTAGGTAGGACTGTCCCCAAAAAAGTCACTACAAAAATACTTTTGAACTCTTTATCAAATTCCATTAAAAACAAACCAAACAAAAAGGTCTGTTACAAGAGAAAAATTAGAGTGACCATTGATCATCAATGTGCTTTAGTGACACCCCAGCTAAAACCGTAAACTAAAAAGCAGAAGTTTCATTCCAACAGTAAGTAGGCATGTCTACATGTCACGAGATACTATAAGGCTTCAGTGATTGAATCTATCTATAAAGTTCAACTTTGTTTCTTGTAACTATATTCATATATATGCATTTATCATAACACTATATTTAAAACAACATATTGAGTTTTCTGTCATGTTGTAATGTTGACCTGGTTGGTGGCTGCCAGTCTGAAAAAATACATGTAGGGAAACCTAAATGCATGTATTTATTTTTATATATACACACACACGGGAAGAGGATCCCAAAAGTCTTAGTGGTATTTGCACACATGTGCATGAACTATAAATGCAGTTTTTACACAGGATGGTCTTAGTACTGTTTACACATATGTTCATGCACTATAAATGCAGTTTTACTATATACTGTAGATCAGATAGCCTGTTTGTGGGTTACATACTTATATTGCATATTTATATGACTAAATCATGTAGTAGTAATATAAATGATATAAATATGCAATATAAGTATGTAACCCACAAACATGCTATCTGATCTACAGTATAAATTATCAGAGTGTTCACTTATGCTAACATCCCCCCTTTTTTTTTCTTCCTTTCTTGGTATTTGGTATCTTTCTTTGAGCAGGAAGTAGAGGGAAGGAGAATATTTCTATGGTGGGTGTCAGAAGTAAATGCTGCATTTTGCTGTAGTGGGTCTGGCTCCTGGGAAGGCAAAATTGGATGGCATATGCCATAGCATCATCTCTCCCCAAGATCCCTGCTAGGACTCAAGCTATTGGAATCCAACTCAGCACAGACTTCCTATTGGCCTGAAACAGAATGCTTCCTCAAGAGCAGTAGCTAAATACAGATGCTCCTTGCCTTGTAAATTGAAAATATCAATGGGTATAATAGGACACAATTCCATCATAAGTTGAGGAGTGTACTGAATGTGTATCACTTTCATATCATTTTAATGTCAAAAAAACCTTAAGTCAAACCAAGTTGGGGATGATCTGTCACAGGCAATGACTCCTGCAGCCTCAGGAAACAGTTACGTTCAAAACAATCCCAAGCCAGGCCTCATCCTCTGCTATAAGCTCTTGAAACTCATTATCTAAAAGGTTTTACTCTATTCAGCAAGGCCATCAAAAAAGCCTTCAAATGAATGTTCCACTACAACATAGCCTCATTCACAATGATCCAGTATTGCCAAAATAGCAAGCGTGACCTGATACGAGTCATGATGACAGAAGTTGAGTGGGCTTGTTTAGCAAGCAGTGATCACCAAAATCAAAATTACCAGGTCACTAGAAATCAAGTGTATAACTTTAGTAATGATGTGCAAATTGCAAAGAGATCAGCTCATGGGGGTGATTGTGAAATTAATGTGGACATTCTAACTCTTGAGTCAGACTGCCTAGGTTCCTTTCCCGATTCCCCCCACTTACCAGCTGTGTGACAGTGCTTCAGTTCTCAAGACTATAAAATGGGGATAATGGTATCTATTGCATAGACTTGCCACAAGGATTAAATGAGTTAATACATGTAAAGTGCTTACTATCTGGCTGGTGCATGGTAAATGTTAAATACATCATAGCTTTTGTTAGCTATCACCTTCTGTAGCAAAGGAGATAATGATTACAGATTGTACCACCAATGTGGGGTTTGTAGGCTACATTGCTCTTATTGACTGTGTGAGAGTCCACCTCCAGGTGTTCAAGCCCTGTAGTTTCTAACAGAATTCAAGCAACTTGGGGACCTGGTCAATTTGACTACCTTCTAAAGCGGGACTTGTGACAGTTTTAAGAGAAGTGTTAATGCTGATGGCAACAAACAACAACATTTACACCTTTATGCACAAATATTTGTAGAACTAGGCCTACTATGTACCAGGTGTAATTCTGGGCACTGGGGATACAAAAGTATGCGAGACAAATGCTGTCCCTGCTGTCATATAACTTATCTAGTACAAGAGAGAGACAACAAACAAGAAATAAGATAAGAGTAGATAGTGGTAGGTGTTCTGAAGATAATAAAACAGGATAAGGTGAAGGTGATATAGGGGTTGGAACATTAGACAGGTATTCAGGGACAGTCTCTTTGAGGAACTGATATATGAGCTGAGACCTGAATGATCAGAAGAAACTGACCACATGAAAGGGTGGAAGAACACTCCAAGCCGAAAGAAAATGAAATTTCAAAACTTGAAGTGCAGTCTAGCTCAGTGTATTTGAGGAAGAAGAGAGATGGCTAATGGAGCTGGATCACAGTGAATAGGGAGGAATACAGTAGGAAACGAGGATGCATATAGTTGGGGGCCTAATCATGCAAGGCTTTCAAGGCCAGGGTAAAGATCTTAAACTTTACTCTTAAGTACAATGAGTAGTACAACCAGCAAGTTTTGAGCAAGGTAGCAACATGATCAGATTTGTATTATTTTAAAAATGGGTCTGGCTGCTCTGTGGAGAATTCTCAAAGGGGCAAGAGTGAAAGAGAGGAGGCCAGTTATGTCTGCCATAGACCAAGTAAGAGAAGATGGTGACCTAAAGCAAGGTAATGGCAGTGCAGATGAAGAAGTGGAGAGGCTGGGGACATATATAAGACATAAAGCTGACAAGAATTGCTAATAGACTGGAGGTAGAAGGGAGGTGTCTTCCTCAGAACAAGTATAAGGTAATGTGCATATTCATGAAAGCAGTCTCCCCCATGAAATGTGAAGCAATCAAATGCAACTGCCCAAGCCTGGTAGTCTTCCTATACAAGTATTGCTGTGAAGGAATACCCAGAAAGCACTCTTACTCCACCTGTGGGGTGATTATTAGAGACAGCAAATTGTTACTAACCTCAAAAACCACTACTACTCTTGGCCATTCATCAAGATTACAACTTAATACTCTGGGTACTAATTTCTATATAGCAGGGCACAAGGAACAGGTTAGTTTCTGTGCCTTAAGGAGTCATCATGGGCCTGGAATAACAGCACTGCTGCTAATTCAAGAAATTATTTAGTACAAGTATCTGAGTCTAGTGGGGCTTCTGGTATAGATTTCCCACTCAAGGAAAAGGCTGTGGGCAGATGTACTGCCCTTTAGGAACTGCTGTCAATCTTGGAAGGCATAATCATCATGCTTAATCTAGAAAAAGCTGTCAAAAAAAAAAAAACACATAGCCTTCAGAAAACTTGCTCCCAAAAAGTGCCTCCTTTTTATAAATCTTAGCCATTTATCTAGCTTCCTCTATTCTTGATGAGACTGTAGATGATATATCCATTATCTTTCAGTTTTTCCAGCTGTCCTTAAATTTAACCTTCTATAGGACAGTCACAATAAAACTATGTATTGGATGACAAAAACAGATCTGTATTAGTAATTGTACCAGGGGTCCAGAATAAATTAGCACAAATTATAGACTACAAGTGATCACTCAATGTTTAAAACACGAAGCCTTCTAAAATATTGAGGGTCAACTTATATGTTTGGGTCAAAACCTAGCCTCCATATCTATGTTTCATAAGTACAGTGACTACTTGGTTTGTACAAGGGCCAGAACCACTGAGCCAACTCAATGATTCCTCAATATAGCTTATCACAATGATGTCAATGGAACTTTTGATGGAAAAGCACTGGTGTTTCCTGACTACTCTTTAAACACATCATAATTTAAACTAAGCTCTTAATAAAATTGCATTTTTCAGTCTGAACACCCATGCTATTTGCCCCATCTTTATTATCTGCCACAGGGATACCTAAGCAAATTCATTCAAAAATAGGTGTTTTAAATTCAAAAGAAAGCCTTTGGTTCAAACTTTTGGGGTGTAGCAAACTAGCCTATAGCAATCCTACTTAGACTCTCTATAAGATTTATCTTGCTCAATCTCCTTTCTTGGGCTCTTTCTCTGGTTTAATGTCCTGTATGACATATGTTCATTTCTGTTTTGAATAATCCTTATTTAAATCATTGTTCCATTTTGCTGCCTAGTCTTGAAAATTCAAATTGTACAAATAACATAAAGGTAAAGAGACATCCATTTTGAACCCAGATAAGAATATACTTCTTTTACTTCTAATGCTCTTCATGGCTATGTTCAGTATTATGTCAGTTTTTCTGAATGTAGAAACAAAAATATCAAAAGTGAATGTCTTTAGGGAGCCCTGCATAACAACTCCTAGATCTCTTTCACGGGTTGAAAAACGTACAGAGACCATCTTCTTAGAAACACGGCCACTCATGCCATTTTCCTGCTTTTTCACAGGGTCCTTGTGAAATAGTCCGTTAGCAAATACTCTTCAGCTTAGCATTTTATTTTACTATCTATAAGCTCTCAGCATCAACAATAAACTGGAAGGTGGGTTGGAAGTGTGTTACTATGCTGACTCTTAAATCATTTATAAAAATGTTAAAAAAAAAAACCCTAAACATTGATTCTTGGCAAAGCCTACTGTAAAAATCTCCCCATGCAAGTAAGAGCTCAAATAAACCACCCCCTTCCTTCCATATTGTGTTTAAACTAGATCTTTATGCATGACTAAACATTATTCCCAACCCCATGGTGGGAGAACCTTTATTTTTTAAAGCAGTCTTTGGTATAAAATCTTCTCAGAGGCTGTTTGGAAATTCAAATGTTCACTGGCTCCCCCTTGTTCATACCTTATTTACCCCTCTCAAAGAACTCTGTCAGATGGTTGAGATATAATTACCTCACAAAAAACATGTTCTTCCCTCCTGTGGGTTATATGTTCAAGAATTTCACCCTTTAGCTATTTTTCACAAAATTGACTGTCATGCCACGGTAATAGTTAGCCTTACTTCTCTGTGGTCTCTGGCCTGTTTCTTGAAACTTCAGAAGGAAAAAAAAAGAAAAAAACTATAGAATACTATATATTTCCTCTGATGAGAAAAAAATACATATTTCAATGCATAGCAAAAGATCAGGAAACATACACCACAAACTGGCAAGAGCTATTCCTTCCAATAGAGGGTTAGGGGGCTAAGGATGAAATTGAGGAGGATAAATGCCTTAAGGGCACTCTGGCCTTATTTGTAATACTTCCATTTTTAATAGAGATTTTTTAATAATTAAAATTTAATTTAAAATAAAAATATCTCTCTCTGAGATGAGAGCCAGTGATAAATGAAAGTTTAAGCATTATTCTGGGTTACTCTTACATAGAATGCTCTTACATTTTACATAACAGTTATTTGCCATTTAACACCAAGATCATCTTCATACTTTTCAGAAGTTTTGGAGAGTTCTGAAATTAACACAATGGGAATACTAATTTGAAAAAACAGGCATTTATTTGAAATTAATACCTGGGTCTGACTACTGACTGAGAGTAAAGACAATTTTCCTCACTTGTAAGCATGGTTTTCTTTTGTAAAAAATTAGTTACAAAAAAAGAAAATGTCACTTTCAAGTATACAACATAAAATTATACTGCCCAGCAATTTAAAAATTGTTTTCTAAGTTAATACAGTCTTGGATTTTTTTTTTAAAATAAATTTACTTTAATAGGCTCTGACAAGAGTATAACGTTTGACTGTACAAAGTTGTGGCTGAAACTTGTGGTTAGTATCACCAGCTAGTATCACGATTCCCATACAATTCCTGTATATGCAACTGTAAAAAAATACAAAGCTCAGCAACAAGGAATTACCTATTTGTCCCATCTTAATTGAAGTTAAAAAGAATATGGGAATCCATGTAAATAGTTTGAGTAATGTGAAGTACTGAGTCTAATGAGATATTTTTCCTGCTTAAGTTTCAATTATTAAACTGTCACTTCAATTACTTGTTTACAAGCTCGAGAAACATTCACAGAAGCAACTTAATATCTTTACAGTATATTATTCAGATAATTGTGTATATCTGGAGTATAATCTAATTCTTTGATGTTATTAACCCCAAACAACAGACATTTAAATCAATATAACTCTAATTGAGTATATCATATCCAACGAGTCAGATTTTACTGAAAGAGAGCATATCAACATGTACTGAATTTCAACTTTGCCCTGGTGACATCAAATTGTACTACAGATAAACTAAGAGTTGTGAAAATTTTTGGTTGGTAGCCCCCCTTCTACATACGCTTTACAAAAGCAATTTTGATTCCTATCAAGGTACAAATCAGCAGTTGTAATTTTCTTAATCATAGCTGCAAAACAGTATGACCCATTAATAGCTGAACTTTTGACAGCACTATTCAAGATGATTTATGAGTTTGTATATAATTTGATTATTCTATTAATTCTTCTGATTACTGCTTCAGCTAATAAAGTGAAGGTCACTTCCAAAATAAATCTTCATTTCACAGAAAGTAGCTGCATCCAACTAGTTTTCTTTAATTAAAAACTAATGTGTATAGCAAGAAAGAAGACAGGCTTCAGGGTTAGTGAATCTGTTAAGGGAGAAATATACTGCATGGACACAATGAAAGTGTCTCTTTATTCAGTATCTTTATTGTCAAAACATAAGAATTATTATATACATATGCATTCACACTAATTTTAAAATTATAAAAATAGGGCCGGGTGCAGTGGCTCAGGCCTGTAGTCCCAGCCCTTTGGGAGGCCGAGGCAGGCGGATAATCTGAGGTCAGGAGTTTGAGACCATCCTGGCCAGCATGGTGAAACCCCATCTCTACTAAAAATACAAAAATTAGCTGGGCGTGGTGGCGGGCACCTGTACTCCCAGCTACTCAAGAGGCTGAGGCAGGAGAATCTCTTGAACTCAAGGGGCAGAGGTTGCAGTGAGCCGAGATCGCGCCACTACACTCCAGCCTGGCTACAGAGCGAGACTCTGTTTCAAAAAAAAAAAAAAAAAAAAAAATTAAAAAAAATTATAATAACTGAATTGTATTAATGCTTTAGAAATTGAAAACATAAAAGAATCTTTGAAAATAGCTTCCAAATTCATAAGTGCAATATGTAAGGCAATGTTTTCATTTCTAAAATTATGCATGTGGGATTCTATATATGAAAAATGAACAGTAGGTCTTTGCCTTAACTGGAGTAGTTTTCCCTTAAGGTGACAAGAGGCCATTTCTGCCCCTTAAGATAAACACTGGGCACAAGGCCATGACAGGTTGGAGGGAGATCAGAGGAAAAAATGTCAAGGGACATTGATATATTATTATTATTTAATCTATTTTTATACACAGAACATTCTGTGTCCTGAATTTAATGCTTCATTTTATTATGTTTTTTAAAGTTCCCCAGCCCTTCAGCTAAGGTTCTATCATCAAAGCTGTTGAGTCATACAACTATTTAAAAGCAATAAAGCAAATTAAATATGATGCATATTTTCCAAAAGAAGTAAAAAGTCTCAAACTCAGAAAATCATATACCAAAAGACAGAAAGCTTGAACATAAGAAATTAGGGAAGCACAGTGATGCAGCAAAAAACCAAGCAGCGATGATTTGTATACTCACCAATGGCCTCCATTGGTATTGTCACAAACACACTCCTGATTAACTCCCTCACTCAACCTTTCTGCATATCAAAAGATCCTCTGACACAGTTCCTTCTGACTAGACAGCTCTTGCCTCAAATATTCAAAAACTCATCCATTCCCATCATATTCTGGTATCATTACACACTCAAATGCCACCCTCCTTAGTGGCCTTCGTTAACCATTATGCCCTCTAAAGAGGAATTCCTCCCTGTTCCTGCCAACTGTTACTCCCTGGCCTATCACCCTATTTTTTTTTTCTTTTCTTCATAGCACATTCACTCTCGCAAATTTTATTTGTCTACTGTCTCTCTGGGAAGAGCCTTCAACATCTTCCACAACCAGAGAGTTTCTGTTTTCAGCAGTGTATTATAAATATCTACAAAAGAGCTGCGATAAATACATTTAGTATATATTTACTAAATGAATCCTAATTTTTATTCTAAATATGCATATGATAAAACAGCCCGAATTTATAGTCAATTCCTCCCTTCATTTAATAAAATATTAGTTTTAGGTCCTTTTAATCTAAATATGCGTATGATAAAACAGCCCAAATTTATAGTCAATTCCTCCCTTAAGTTTTCATTTAATAAAATATTAGCTTTAGGTCTTTGGTAAGAAATTCCATAACTAGGCCAGGTGTGGTGGCTCATGCCTGTAATCCCAGCAATTTGGGAGGGCAAAGCAGGCGGATCACTTGAGGTCAGGAGTTCGAGACCAGCCTGGCCAACATGGTGAAACCCCGTTTCTACTAATAATACAAAAATTAGCCAGGTGTGGTGGCATGCACCTGTAGTCCCAGCTACTCAGGAGGCTGAGGCATGAGAATCCCTTGAACCAGGGAGGCGGAGGTTGCAGTGAGCCGAGATCACACCATTGCACTCCAGCCTGGGCAATAGAGACTCTGTCTCAAAATAGAAAATAAAAAAAAAAAAAGTTTTAAAAAAAAGAAAGAAATTCCATAACCATTAACCCATACCTAACATGCCTTAAAGTGTGTCTGTGTATGCATACATAGACAAAACTCATATGGCTATCAAAGAATGTTAGAAATTCACTAATGTACTGGTAGTAACAGACACATGAACCATTCCTACTCTTAAGAGGTCCCTCTTGTGACCAAGAGTACATACTTGCAAGACAGGTTTAGGGCCTCAATCTTTGGACAGGGAAGCAGTCTGTTTTCAAAGAGGACATAGTCAATGGGTAGAAGAAAATGAGATCAAAACTAGTACAAGTCCCCAAGGTCAAAGTTCCTATTTAAATTTCTTTTACAGTTTTGTTTTTAAAAAACCTCTAATGTAGAAAAGGCTGATTTTATTGAAATGTCCAGTTTCTAATTTAACAGTTATAATAACTGGCATACTTTAGTCTTGCAAAAAGTAGCATATAAACATATATACTGTTTTCTATTCCTACATTCTAGGGAAAAATGCCTCAACTTTGATGGATGGATGTCTGAAGTCTACTCTCTTATTCCCAGTCCTCACAGAAATTTTGTGATAATACTATTTTTAAAAAACACACAAAGAGTAATTAATTAAGAATAGAAATGTATTTTCTCACAGTTCTGGAGGTTTGGAAGTCCAAAATCAAGGCACCCACACGTTTGGTTGTCTGATGAGGGAATGCATCTTCTGGAAGGGAGGAACACCGTATCCTAACATGGCAGAAGGTGGAAGGGCAAGCTAACCAAATGCACACAGCCTTTTAAAATAAGGGCCTTAATCTCATTCAGGAGAGAGGAGCCCTCATGGCCTAATCACCTCTTAAAGGCCCCAGCTGTTAATATTATCACATTGGCAACACCTGAATTTTTGGTGCGGACACATTTAAATCACAGCAGCTGTGTTCCAATAAAACTACTAATAAAAAGCAAAAAAAAAAAAAAACACACACACACAAAGAGACAGAGAGACGCTTTCCCATAACTTAATTTCTCCAACTTATGGATTCAAGTTTATTATGTCTTGTAACTCTTCCCCTCATGAGAAATTCAAGTCTTTATCGAGTTATTTGTAGGAGGGTCAGAGTTTCTTCCTTTGCCAGTAAATCGTGTAAATATTAAAAAGGCAAAACATATTTGCAACACTGGAAGCCACAGAAGAGCGAAAAAAGCCTGAAAATTTTCAAACTTCAACAACAAACTTGTTTACAAAATGATACCATATTGAGCAATATGAAAGAACTCTTTTTAGTTTTCAAGTATTCTAGTAGTATTGACACTATGCATAAATTAAGGCTAGGATACTAAGTAACAGGATGGTCAAAGTAAAGATAAACCTATACAAGCCATTTTTAAAACAAACCAAAATGAATCAAGGTAATTCTGATAAAAATAATTATTAATTTAATTTTTATGTTCTTAATACCTTCTTTCCTATCCAAATTCCTAATCATAGCCATGTATTATTTTCATAAGAAAAAAATACTTTATTTCAGGGGAAAAAAAAGGTCAACTTGCTATGAGGCACAACCAAAAACAGAACAGCAGTAAGTGAGGGAAAAAGGATAGCAAAAAAATAAACAGAATGCTATCCTTACCTAATATATGCACTGCCCAAAATAGACCAGTTCGATTTGCTTTATGGAACTAAAAATGCGTAAAAATCCAGACCCACAAAGAGATATAGTTCACATATCTTAGATACTATTTTTTTCATCTAAACAAGAAATCTAAAATTGTGTTTTCTTTTTTCCTTAAAACATAAGGAAATACACATATCAGTTGTTAATAAACCAACTTCCATCTAACAAGATCAATAAAAGCTATCACTCCTAGATGACTTACGGATCTACTATGAATTTCATGCTTAGTTTTATAATATAGTGGTCTTAACCTTGATGATCTGACAGTATTGTACCCAAATCCCATAGGAGAAAAAAATGGTGTCACAGTGGGACCCATGCAGAGGCTATAGCCTCTCATGTATGCCAAAGCCTGTAAGAACTCTAGGTACATCCCTGGGAATGAGTCACATGTGAAAATGCATCCATCATGTATGTTGACATATAAATGGGTTTAAAGAACTAATGATTATTTAAGTATTCAATTCTTAGCAGAACAAGAGGGCATCCTGCCAGAGAGGACCTCAAAGTACCTTGCACTATGTTTTTGTGCTTTGCTGCTTTCAGTGTCTTCATTTTTACTAGCTTGATTTCTGATAGATAGTATCTTTTCCTCATGCCATTTCAACATACAAACAATATGCTCCAAACTGACATTAAGGAATTGAACTCAACTTAATTTGGCAAACTCAGCTTTGTATCACTACAGAAAATTTCCCTACTTATGGAGATAAGTTACCCATAGCTCCTTTGATATCTTCCAGGGGGAGCAAACTGCACAGAAGCTCTAACTTAATCTGCAAGGTTGACAGATTCATATTTCTTAACTTCACTATATAAGGGTACTCCTAAAACCTTTCTGAATGCAATAGGCCAATTTTATTAGTACATTTCTAGGATTAAGACTATCTCTCTAAAGAATGGCTAAAGTGAACAGCAGAAATATTTGGTTTGTTCAATCGGCTGTGAATATCAACAAGCATCAATGTGTTTATTAGGGTCTTAAAATACCACTTTCAAAGTTTACATGTCAAAGGAAAATTATTTTCTACCCCAGTAACTATTCAGAAATAAAGCAATATTTATTTTCTCATATAAGTTGTGATATTATTAAATCTCTATTATAAAACAGAAACTGCACTGGACATGAGTAGTGCAGTCTCATCGTGGCTAGAATACTGAACATATAAAAACATATGACAAAACACTTCTGAGTTGCACTTGATTTATCTGTACAATACAGTGATTGCCTTAATTTGCAGACCTTAAAGAGCCCATTTCAAACATTAAAACTTTCATGCCCTAATTAGACATTAAACAGCACTTTTTAACTTCTCCTTTTGGAGCACAAAGAAAACTAATGCTTGTTTTCATCTGTATATTCTAGGAAAGAAGTACATCATAGCATACACTACCGCCCCACCACAATGCATGGAAAAGAGTGAGGCCTAACCTCACAAAAAAAGACAAGCAAGAAAGTTAATTCAGTGAGGGACAAGTAGGTACTACACAAGATGTGTGACAGTAGCAGCTCTAATCTTGGTACATTTACACTTGTTATAGGATCACTACAGCCTGGCAGTTAAGTGTTGATTATGAAAATATCATGGAAGGTAGAAACACTCCAGTCAGAAGTTTGTCTCTCAATTTCTTAGGCATTTGAGACCAGTCTACTATACCTAAGAACCTAAACTCAAAGCCAGGCACAGTGGTGTGCTTGTAGTCGCAGTTACTTGGGAGGCTAAGGCAGGAGGATCGCTTGAGCTCAGGAGTTTGAGGCTGCAGTGCACCAAGATCGCACCTCTGAATAGCCATTGCACTCCAGCATGGGATTTAGTGAGACTCTGTCTCAAAAAAATAAAATAAAATAAAATAAATAAATAAGAAAAAAATCTGAATTCATATATTCACAACTTAACACAGTTTGGAAATTATTTTAACTAACAATGGCTCATACAGTGCTAATCATGTGCCAGGTATCATTCTAAGAGCTTTGCAAATATCAATTTCCTAATCCTCATAATAACCCCATGATATAGGTATTATTCCTTTTTTATAAAGGAAGATATTGTAAAACAGAGAGGTTAAACAGTAGGATTCTAACTCAGAAAGTCTGACTCCAAAGTCTGTGCTCTTGACCACCACACTATGCCTATATACACTTTGCAGACTTTTATAATACAAGAAGTTAAAACACAAAGTTAGGATCAAAGTTATTTGTTCAATAAATGTGTGCTATTTAAAAGGGTTATTTTAGAGTGAATTTCTCCTTTAAATACACCTGAAGAATAAGACTCTATGCAGATAGGACCACAATTAAAGACTGTGGGGATCAAGAAGGAATATTTTACATTCTAATAGGATCAAAAGAGATTTACTTAAGAAAAACAGCCACACAGAATCATATTTTTCTTTTAAAAACTCCAGATGGAAAAGCAAAACATTTAATAGGTATGGCTGTTTACAAACGTGTGTATCTGTATGGCAAAATTTAATTTCTCTGAAATAACTGAAGGATGCATATTATAAAATATAGGTTTATTAAATTCAAGTGTTGCCACTCAGTACATGAATTCAAGATTGCAGGAGTCATGTACAAAATGGTTGAAACTAGTTTTGTTTTTTTTTTCCTTTGAGATGGAGTCTCGCTC
>NW_026652282.1:70580196-70603128 GCF_009828535.3 Hylobates moloch
TTTTTTTTTTTTTTTTTTTTTTTTGGTGGTGGGGTTGCAGGGGGCAGCCACACACTCCTCTGAGACACTAATAGAGACACTATGAACTTCCTTCCCAGAAAAATGTAGCTATGCACATTATACACACAATATTTGGCATGGAATTTCAGGGTATTTACCCCCTAAATTCCTGAAACCCAAGTAACTGATTACAGACATTGAATATCAGGTTAAGGCCTCCTGAATTTAAAGACCTCCTCTTAATCTACCTAGCCTTCCGTTGCTATTTTAAGCTGATATATGTGTGTGTGTTTTTTTTAATGATGGCTGTAAGTTTGCTTATTCTATAGTTGAAGATGCCCAAATACAAAAAATATTGAGATTATAACCATGCGCCACATAACAATATTTCAGAGAAAAATCGACCACATATATGAGGAAAGTCCCATAAGATTCTAATACTGTATTTTTACTGTACCTTTCCTATGTTTAGGTATGTTTAGATACACAAATACTTATCATTATGTTACACAATTGCCTACAGTATTTAGTGCAGTCACACGCTGTACAGGTTTGTAGCCTAGAAGCAATAGGCTATATCATACAGTCTAGGCGTATAGTAGGCTGTACCATCTAGGTTTATGTAAGAACACTTTATGATGTTTGCACAACTATGGAATCACCTAATGATGCATTTCTCAGAATGTATCCCTGTTGTTAAGTGATGCATGAAGCTATATACTTTTTTAAATGTGTGGACTAAAAAAGATAGAAGAAAATACACCAAAATATTCAGTGTGCTATTGTTAACAGGTGATGGGATTTCAGTTAATTCTTATAACAAAAAATAATACTTATGTTATTTTCTAAAATTTCTGGATATGACATATTTCTTTCATATCAAAGACATAATTTTAATGCTTACACCAACAAGGAAAATGATTAAATTATGTCATATACATCCTCATACCAGACAATACAGCCAACTAAATTTCTTTAAAGTAAGCATATATGTACTCATTTATACACAGTTACCTGTACAAACATGCAAAAGGTAGGAAGACATGCAACCAACTTAACAATGATTAAGGGTGGAATTTGAAGGTGAGGAATGGTGCTTCTATTTCTTTATAAAATTGAGGAGGATATGCGTATGTGCACATTATCCCCCCCATATTCTTATTCTTTTTCTAACTACTAAGATATGGTATATAAGAATTTGCTCGTCAATGGCTACTCAGTATCTCCTATATGCTTTGGCACCTTGCTAAATAACCTTCACAAATTAGTCCATTGGTTCAAATGCCAACACATCTAAAACTGTCCTGTTCCTTAAATAGATTTTACTTTGTTCCAGATTACAGAATCAAAAAATGAGTAATAAGATTCAAAGAAAGGACTGCAAGAAAATTTTATTCCTCCTGCCTCTATTAGTCCATTTTCACACTACTATAAAGAACTACATGAGACTGGGTACTTTATGAAGAAAGGAGGTTTAACTGTCTCACAGTTCTGCAGGCTATACAGGAAGCATGGCTGGGAGGCCTCAGGAAACTTTACAACCATGGCAGAAGGTGATGGGGAACAAGCACATCTTACCATGACGAAGCAGGAGAGAGCAAAGGGGGAAGTGCTACACACTTTTAAACACCAGATCTCTTACAAACTCACTCACTATCACAAGAACAACAAGGGGGAAATCCACTCTCATCCAATCACCTCCTACCAGGTCCCTCCCCCAACACTGGGAATTACAATTTGACATGAGATTTGAGTGGGGACACAGAGCCAAACCACATCACTGCCTTTCAACACTGAACTAGTTTGAGGTCACTTGTTAAAGAGAAAGAAAATCACATATTTATCATATTATTGTAAAGACTACAACAATTCAATATATACGGAGTTGGAGCAAACCAGTATTTTTCAAGCGGTTATGGTTTTGCCTCTATAGGGCATTTGGCAATGTTTAGAGACATTTTTGTCTGTCACAAGTGGGTTGGGTGAAGGTAGTGGCATCTAGTGGGTAGAATCCAGGTATGTTGCTAACATTTTACAATGCACAAGACAGCCCTTTCCCCAACACAGAGAAAATTATCCTGGCAAAAAAATGTAAATAGTGCTGAGATTGAGAAACTCTGGTCTAAACCATGAGTCTCTGCAACAATTAAGTATCTCAAACATATATGCACCATGTTGGCCGGGCGCGGTGGCTCACGCCTGTAATCCCAGCATTTTGGGAGGCCGAGGCGGGCGGATCACGAGGTCAGGAGATCGAGACCATCCTGGCTAACGCAGTGAAACCCCGTCTCTACTAAAAATACAAAAAATTAGCCGGGCGAGGTGGTGGGTGCCTGTAGTCCCAGCTACTCAGGAGGCTGAGGCAGGAGAATGGCTCCAGCAGTAAACCTGCTGAGAGTCGTGCCACGACACTCCAGCCTGGGCGACAGAAAGACTCTGTCTCAACATATATATGACATATATGCACCATGTTAAAGATAGGTATGATCAGACCACTGATGGTTATTGGCTTAGAGTGGAGCCCAATCTGGTTGCTCTTTTCTGAGAATAGATGGGTTAACAGTAGTCTGAGATTCCTATAACTTCAGCAAAGTAGTCAGCCTACTTTGATTAGTTTCATGTCATAACTGTTTAGGCCCCTTCTGATCATTTCTGAGTACTGATAGCCTTCACACCTCTATTGAAAATTTTGGAACCTGATAAAATACATTTTCTAATTCTCTAATTGGTCCACAAGTGCATACCATCTGTCTTTAACTAGATGCTTCTTGACACTGATATCAAGGTCTATGTCATATTCGTTTTCATATACTGTACATCCACTACACCTAGAAGAGTATTATGCAGAGAATAGATGCTTTAAAAAGTTGTTGTGGAATTAAATGGAAAGAAATGAAAAAAATCACATTTACAATAAAGACACAGATGCTTCTTCAAAAGACTTTGGTCATTTTAACTAAACCCTTTCTTTCTTGTTCATTAGAATTAGGCCCAGAGAACAATTCTTGTGATTGCTTCTTCTACAGCAGCATGAGCAACACCTGGGAATCTGTTAAAATTTCACATTTTCATGCTCCACCCAGATCTACAAGTAAGAAATGCTGGAGATGGAGCTCAGTAATCTTAATTTCTGACACACCTGAAAGCTTGGAAAAACACTGCTCTATCATTTCCTTAACATACAATTTCCTCAGTTATACATCATCTGCTATTCATTCATTAATCCATCAAATACTTAGTGCATGACTAATATACACTAGGCATTGCATTGAGACATTCCTGTATAATCTCTTAATACTGGGGTTTTTTTAAATTATCATTTTTTGGAAAAAAAGACTATTCAACTGAAGTTGGAAAAACCTGCCACCTATTTTTAGAAATAATTTTTTTAGAATACAGCCATATCTATTTGTTAACACATTATCTATGGCTACAAATGGTTTCAATGGAGACCATGTGGCCTGCAATACCTAAACTATGTACTATAATATTTGTCTATTTACGAAAAAAAAAAAATCGCTGATTCCTAACTTAGATTACTAAATCTAGCTAAGTCTCTAACTGCCTCATATTTGCCCTGCTGGCATTCTGTAACAGCAGCAGCAGCAGCAGCAGCAATGGTTAAAAACAATCACAGTAACAACAGTAATAGTAATAACAGCTAACACTTATGTAGTACTTGGGCAAGCAATATTAAAAGCACTTTCTTCTACATATTAGCTCATTTTAATCCTCACAACCTATGAGGTATGTGCTATTATCCCCCCAAAAATGAGGAGCACAGAAAAGTTAAATAATTTGCCCAAGGATACACAGTTAATAAATAGCAGAATCAGGAGATGATCCCATTGGTCTGGCTCCAAAATATACCTTCTTATTCACTATTCTACACTTATTATAATATTTCTGTCCCATATGACTAAGGCATAGATATCATCTGCTTGCATGTTATATGAAGAGGTGCCTATATATCATAGTACTAACAGCAACATTTTCCAATTTCCCCCTCCCTTAGCCCCCAATCCCCAACCCCCAACCCCGAGTTTTTACATCCCAGAAGCACTCTTGTATTCACTCTTTAGGACCTCTTCCTTTTATAAGCTCTTAAGGAATGTTTACCTGAGTTCAAAAAAATAATAAAAATTCTTAACAATGGTTCTCAATCCTTGTTTTTAAGTCATGGATGCCTGTGAAATGTGACGAAACTATGGACTCCTTTTATGAAGAAACATAAAACATTTTGTAAATAAATTTCAAGGTCTTATGGACGCTAGATCAAGAACATTTTGCATATCTCAATGCAGTTCTCCTCAGCTGTAGTGCTGCAAAAGGATAGTATGTTGTGATTCAATAATCAAGCTTTACACACACACATTTGGACTAGTCAAATTTACCCATTTGAGAGTCAGTTTCTGCACCTAGATTTAGCTATATCACGTGGTTCTATGACACTGTGGGAGGAAACCAATGGGGATGGGGACATGAAACAGATCAATGCTAACTATTCTAACCGCTACTGGGCTCCTCAGCATTAGTGCTTATCAAATGCACAAATTCAAGTTGGAGGGGTAAGGAGGAGATAATTTGCTCATGGCTTGTTTTTCCTTTTACCTTTATCAATTAATTAAAATATGGAAAGTTGAAATAAATTATTTATTTAACTAAACTGGCATTTTGTATTGGGCACAGAATTGGAACATGTTTCTAGAACACTGTAAGGATGCCCCTTATTCTCTCCAATTTTTTCTGAAAGCTGAATATGCATCCATAATGAGAAAATAAATAAGTCATAGCAAATTACACGTTGTTAAAAGTTAAGAAATACCAGAAATATAACAAGTTCCAGAAAATAACACAATATTTTGCAAATTATGTCTTAATTTTTTTCAAAAAAGTTGTTTAAAAATTATATAATAGGTGAGTCAAGAAAAACGCATATTAGAAAATCTGGTTTCTAGCCTCAGCCTCTTTTTACCTTAACTTTGTTCATTTGTAAAAATTAGACAACCAGTCAAAACAATATAAAAGAGTTCTATCAACTTTAATTTTTTTTTTTTGCTGCTACCAGAATAGTAGGTAGATTTTTACAAGAAAAGAGATTAAGGAGAATACTATGGAGGAAAAAAAAAATAATGTACTGTTGAAGAATCTACATCTATAATCTAACTCCAACTTGTTAAGGTAGAGGAGCAACAACATCGGGGGCAGACACTAAAATTCCATCTCAATGTTGCTCTGACTTCAGATGCAGTTGAATATATAAACTCTTTAAATTTTCCAACAGTATACTCCTTGGCCAATTTTAAGACTTCTCTTGGTTTTCTAATAGGTTGATCCAGGATAGGAAATGTTTCTTAAATTTCTGAAAACTCTCTGAAGAAAAACACAGTGGTTATCATAGAATAAAATAAGGTAGTTCCTTTGGTCTAAGAGATGCTTTATCTTATGATTTATCCAAAGAGAACTAAAAAACACTCAGTAAAATGCATTGACTCTGGACTGAAGAAGGGGATTTTTAAAAGTAGGGGGAAAAGATAAAACAATATAAAATACCTTATGGTCTATATAAATGCACAAATACCACGGTTATGACAGAATCACAGTAGCATGTTGTCCCATTTTGGACATAGTCCTTTTTGTCATCACTGAATAAGTTCATTAAATGGGAGATTCCTTTTCCATTCCCTCCATGCTGCACCTATAATTTTGAGCAAGCTGCTTAAAGATACATACATCCATTTATATATTTGTAACTTTTGGTCTTCTCTAAATCTCTTTTTAAAAGCTGTAAGTTAGACAGCTGCTGGTGAGACTGCAGAGAAAAGGGAAGCTTATACACTGCTGGTGGGTATGTAAATTAGCTCAGCCACTAAGAAAAGCAGTTTGGTGATTTCTCAAAGAACTTAAAACACAACTACCATTTGACCTAGCAATCCCATTATTGGTTACAAACACAAAGGAATATAAATCATTCAACCATAAAAACACATGCACCAGTATGTTCACTGCAGGACTATTTACAATAGCAAAGATATGGAATCAACCCAAATGCTCATCAATGGAAGGCTTGATAAGGAAAACGTGGTACATCTACACCAGGGAATACTATGCAGCCATAAAAAGGAATGAGATCACGTCCTTTGCAGGAACATGGATGGAATTGGAGGACATTATCCTTAGCAAACTAATGCAGGAAGAGAAAACCAAATGCCACACATTCTCACTTATAAGAGGAAGCTAAATGACAGGAACACATGGACACATAGAGGGAAAAAATAAATGCTGGGACTTATCTGAAGGTGCAAGATGGGAGAAGGGTGAGGACTGAAAAACTAGAAAAACTACCTATCAGGTCCTATGCTTATTATCTAGCTAACAAAATAATATGTACACCAAAGCCCTGTGATATAGTTTATATATTTGTCCCTGTCGAAATCTCAAGTTGAATTGTAATCCCCAGTATTGGTGGTAGGGGCTGGTGGGAGGTGACTGAATCATGAGTGTGGATTTCTCATGAATGGTTTAGCATCATCCTCTTGGTGCTGTTCTCACTATAGTGAGTTCTCGCAAGATTTCGTTGTATAAAAATGTGTGGTATCTCTCCCCCCGCCCCCCGTTCCTGCTCTTGCCATGTGGTGTGCCTGCTCCACCTTCAGGTTCTGCCATAATTGTAAGCTTGCTGAGGCCTCCCCAGAAGCCAAGCAGATGACGGCACCATGCTTCCTATGGTGCTGCATCCTTCCTAAAGGCTGCAGAACTGTGAGCCAATTAAACCTCTTACTTTTATAAATAGCCCAGTGTCAGGTATTTATTTATAGGAGTGCAAGAACTGACTATACAGAAAACTAGTACAGAAGAATCGGGCATTGCTATAAAGATACATAAAATATGGAAGCGACTTTGGAACTGCACAATGAGCAAAGGTTGGAAGAAATTAGAGGACCCAGAAGAAGATAGAAAGATGAAGGAAAGTTTAAAATTTCTCAGAGACAGGATAAATGGCTCTGATCAAAATGCTGACAGTTACACGGACAATGAAGTCCAGGCTGAGGAGGACTCAGATGGAAAGGAGGAACTTATTGGGAACTGGAGCAAAGGCCACCCATGTTATGCCTAAGCAAAGACCTTGGCTGCATTCTGTTCATGTCCGGGAGATCTGTGGAAGCTTGACTTGAGAGTGATGATTTAGGGTATCTGGTTAAAGAAATTTCTAAGCAGCAAAGCATTCCAGATGTGACCTGGCTGCTTCTAATAGCCTATGCTCAATGAGGCAGCAAATAAATGACTTAAGTTGGAACTTATATTTAATGGGAAAGCAGAGTGTAAAAGTTTAGAAAATTTGTAGCCTGGCCATGTGGTAGAAAAGAAAAGCCCATTTTCAGGAGAAGAATCAAAGTGAGCTGCAGAGCAACCTCTTTCTAGAGAAATGTGCATAACTAAACAAGAGCCAAGTACTAATGGCCAAGACAATGGGAAAAAAACTTAGAAGGCATTTCAGAGAACTTCGAGGCAGCCCCTCCCATCTTTCTGTGGGCTAGAAAGAAATGGTTTCAGGAGCCAGGCCTAGGGCCCTGCTTCCCTGCACAACATGCTCCCCATATCCAGGCCACTCCAGCTCCAGCCTCAGCTCAGACGACCTCAGGTTTGGCTCTGGTGGCTACTTCAGAGGGTGCAAGTCATAAGCCTTGGTGGCTTCCACATTGTGTTAAGCCTCCAGGCACACAGAGTATAAGAGTGGTGGGGGCTTGGCAGCCTCCACCTGGATTTCAGAGAATATATGGGAAAGCCTGGGTGTCCAGGCAGAAACCTACTGCACAGATGGAACCCCCACACAGAACCTGTATTAGGACAGTACATAGGGAAAATGTGGGGTCAGAGGCCCCATGCAGAGTCCCTACTAAGGCACTGCATAGTGGAGCTGTGGGAAGGGAGCCACAATACTCCAGGCCCCAGAATGGTAGAGGCACCCTGCACCTGAAAAAGCCACAGGCACTCAACAACCTGTGAGAGCAGCCACAGGGGCTGAACTCTACAAAGCCACAGGGGCAGAGCTGCCCAAGGCCTTGGGAGCCCAGTCCTTACAGGACTTGCATGGGGCCTGTAGCCCCCCTTTTTTGGACAATTTCTCCCTTTTGGAATGAAAATGTTTACCCAATACTTAAACTCCATTGTATCTTGGAAGTAAATAACTTGTTTTGACTTTATAGGCCCAGAGGTGGAAGGAACTTATTTCCAGAAAAGAATTTGAATTTGGGACTTGAGAATTTTGAGTTAATGCTGGAATGAGTTAAGATTTTGGTGGGGATTACTGAAAAGGGATGCTTGTATTTTGAAATGTGATAAGGAAATGAGATTTGGGAAGGGCCAGGGACAGAATAAGTTTGTACATTTGTCCCTGCCCAAATATCATATTGAATTGTAGTTCCCAGTATTGGAGGTGTGAAGCCTATTTGGAGGTGATTGTATCATGGAGGTGAATTTCTCATGATGGTTTAGCACCATCACCTTGGTGCTGCCCTCATGATAATGAGTGAGTTCTCATAAGTTCTGGCTGTTAAAAAGTGTGCGGCACCTCCCTCTATCTTGCTCCTGCTCTGGTCATGTGACATGTCTGCTGCTCTTTCGCCTTCCACCATGATTGTAAGTTTCTTGAGGCCTTTCCAGAAGTTGAACAGATGCCAGTACCATGCTCCCTGTAAACCTGCAGAACCATGAGCCAATTATACCTCCTTTCATTATAAATTAGCCAGTCTCAGGTATTTCTTTATAGCAATGCAAGAATGGCCTACTACACACAGCAATTTATCTATAGAACAAACTTGCACATCTACCTCTGAAACTAAAAGTTAAAAATAAATAAATAAATAAATGAAAGCTATAAGCTAGAGATCAGCTTGTGTTACACAATTGCCTATAAATCTCACATCTTCAATTTTCCACATACAATAGTCAGGAAAATTTCATCTGAGGTTCAACAATTGGTAAAAAAGTGTTTGGTGGTGATATTTACATGATTTATTTATATACATAAATTTATATCACATGCTAAAATTGAAACATATTCATCCTTCATCTTTTAACAATTCTACCACATTAAAGGAAAAAATTAGATCAAATCTAGGCCACAGAATAATGAAAGGCTGAATTATCTAGAAGGTTGACAGTTAAATGCCCTCTTTTAACAAAATTAAGTAACAATCTCTGGGCAGTTCACATCTACATATAAAAAAAATGTGAAGTTTGTTCCCACTGATACTGCTCCAATTAACAGGTTATAAATACATGACGTAGTATATAAAACTTACTCCGAACTAGAATGTAGTTATAAAGGCTACTATGTTACCAACCGCACAGATAAACAAATAGGTCAGTTAGGGCTTAAAAAGGACTTCTGTTTGGAAGATATATTGTGAGAGTTTTAAAGTCTATAAACTGCATATATATCCTGTGCAATGTGCCAGAAAATGTATCAACCAATTAATTTACATTAGGGAAAACTGTAAAGCTTGCTAGATTAGAAAAATATACAGGTTTTAATGACTTTTCTTCCAATATGTTCCAATTATCATATCCTGACATATTAATGGATACTAGGTAGCAACATAAATATGTTTCATTTTCTTTACCAAAAAAAATCTACCTATTTAGATTGATAAAAGCCTCAAAGGACATTTATTCATGAAAGTTATCTCTAGTAGTTAAAATGTCACATGCAGAAATCATTTAGAATGCAAGGATATGACTTCCAAATGTCTTTGAATCCTTCACATAAATATGCATGCATACCATTTATAATAGTAGCCTTGATGAGAACATGCTGTAACTGGCTGTGAGAAATGCTTAAGAGGCTTATATTAAAACAGAATATAGAATGGTGGTTAGAAATCACAAAACAGGTGACACCTTATTCTGATAACCTGGTGATAAAAAGTGTAGGCTATGATGTATAGATGGTAATAGTGTTACTACTTTAGGATAAAAGTAAAACAATATTTATATGGAATTATAAAGCATTATGGAGAGAATCTAATATAAAATTAAAAGTTAATATCTGTAGGTCAAGGAAATGCATGTTTATTATAATTCACAGACAGACTCATGTATATAAAATATAAGAACTCAAGAGAATTACCCAGAAGTTTAATATATTTAATCCCAAAGTGCTGGAATTACAGGCGTGAGCCACCGCGCCCGGCAGGATGAGGTATAATTTTTATAAAAAACATTCAATCTGAGCCACATGTAGGCTCTGCAGAGAATAAAAATATATGTAAGGCTGCCAATCTCAGCCTTAAGATTACAACTATCTTTGAAGAAAAATGTTTTCTTTGTCTAAGATTCAATACATAAGATCACATTCTGAAATTTTATATCTGTACACGACAAACAAAACTTGTTAATGTCTTTTCCCTTCAAAAGAAATAAACAAAAACAAAATGCATTTTTTAATGTATGAATTAGAAATAGAGGGATTTAGTGGAAAAAAGAGAAATAGGGTTAAACATTCCATTTTTGTAAAACACTAGTAAGGAGGCCAGTGAGCTTTAGATCACTTCCCAGTGATCTGTTCATTCTGTTTCTGTTCCTTGCCCTAAGCTCCACAGGAGTGAGTAGCAAGTGGCAACATAAGAGAAAACATGGTGTGTCTCCTTTGAATCAGGCAATGACACAGGAAGAGGGAAAGAGTAACTAAGAAAACCATAGAACTCCCCCACTTGTATTAAGTTGATAGAAGGACCTCTGGTTCCTAGGGAACATGGCACTCCCCATTTACTCCTACTTTGACAAGTAATCAGAAGAGGAAGAGCTTGTCTAGAAATACACAGATCTATCATATTCGGAAATAAGTTACTTCCAAATTTATAACATTCCCACCTAAAGTCATAAAATCACATATTTAGGAAATGCAAATTTGAGAATTTGAGAATTACCTACTTCCAGTGGTAAACCAAACTAGACACTGTGAAGAGACTTCCAATTAATACCAAAACTAGGTCTTGGATGAAATAATTGTTATTGAACCAATGACACTGAAGGAAGGGGAATGTCCATGGGAAACACCGATCCCCATGTACATACAATACAAACCCTAACCTGAAATAAAAGCTTTGAGCAATAAACACTGAAATAAAAAAAAAAAAAAATCTTGTGACATTATCACTATCTGGAGGTTGTATTGCATTATTAAGTGATGACATCCAAAGGGAACTAAAATTATCCTAATTCTGTAGTGCCTTGAAGATGAAGCAAACACAAATAATCCCTGAAGAAAGGCACTCCCAATTTGGGTCCCCAGATTAAAATCAATCAAATATAAACTCTCAGCTAAGGAAAAGCATTGCACACACACACATACAAATCATTGAGATGAATCAGTAGAAGCAATACATGGCAATATTATATCGTTATGAAGTTTAAATATTAGAGTTATCAGAAAGGGAATGTAAATATCTATATATGAAATGATTAAATAGAATAAATAATTTCAAAAATGAACAAGTAAAAAAATATATCAAGAGTGACAAGGAAGATGGTGAGTAGAACTTCTACAAATGAAAGATAATATTGAAGAAAGAAAATGAATGGGTTACAGGTGAAGAGAATTAATACGCTGGAATACAGATCTTAATTATGTACCCAGAATGAAGCCATGAAGACAAGAAGATAGCAAATAATGAAAAAGAGATTGAGAGATATAGAAGAGAGAATGCTAAGTTCTAAAACATACCTACTTAGGGTTCCAAAAAGGCGAGAAGAGAAAAGGAAGAAAAAACAATACTTATAAAGATACTGGCTGATAAATTTCCAAAACAATAAACAACATAAATTTACAGACAGAAAAAGCACAATGTATTTATTTGAACCACAGGACAATGTAGGTCTAAAATGGTTGAATAATGTTAATTTCATATGGTTCAACCTATACTAAGCAAGATAAATACAAAGAAATTAACACCTAAGATTCACTGTAGTAAAAATATAGAATACAAAAGACAAACTACATTAAAAACAATGTGAGAGAAAAAAATATATCTTTGTAACTTGTCATAATAAAAAAATGACAAAGTAGGCTGACACTGAACTTTTCAGCAGCAAAAATGGAACACAAATGACAATGGAATAAAATTTTAAAGTATTGAAAAAAAATTGTCAGCCTAGCATTGTTTACTCAGTAAACTTCCACTCAAGAGAAAAAAGAAGAAAAAGTTATTTTCAGATACACACAACTAGGAAGCATTTGCCACCAGTAGATGTAAACTAGAGGAATTATTCTTAAATGCTTATATTAAAAAATATTTAAAAGATGAATACTTAATTCATGGAACTTCAGCCTAATAATTGCCAAGGGCAGGGGAGGGGAGAGATGATCTAAATATAATCCAGAGAAAGCAAAATAAAGGAGATAATAAAGAGCAGAAAATAATGAATTAGGACACAAAGCTACAACTGAATAAAAAAATCCCAAATTTGATTCCTGAAAAACAGAGAGAGGGAGTAAAACTTGCCCAAAGTTACATGGCTAATAAACAGAAAAGTCAGGACTTAAATCTAAGCAGTCTTGTCTCTATACTTCAGGTGTACTATATGACCTCCCAAAAAAAGCTAAGCATAAAAAAAAAAGATTGCTCTATTTGACTATATTAATCTTCATGACCTTTATGTATCATAAAAACCATAAGACAAAATACATCCAACACATATAACTGAAAAAAGATCACTAATCAGAATATATTTTAAAACTCCTACAAATCAGTAAGAAAAAGACAACAACCCAATAGACAAATGGGCAAAAGTCAAAAATGAGAGGGTGGAGCAAGATGGTCAAACAGATGCCTCTAGTGATCACCCCTCCCACAGGAACACCAAATTTTAACAACCAACTACACACAAGAAAAGCATCATCATAAGAAGCAAAAATCAGGTAAGCAATAACAGTACCAGGCTGCAACTTCCTATCACTGAAGGAGGCACTGAAGACAGTCTTGAATCGTCAATGCCACCCCTCCCCAATTCCATGGCAGTGGCCATGTGGTGTGGAGAGAGAAATCGATGCATTTGAGACAGTGAGAGCATAGCAACTGGGGGATGTAGCATTGAACTCGGTGCTGCCCTGTCAGTGGAGAGCAAAGCTATGCTAGGCTCAGTTGGCACTGAGGAACATTTGGACCAGCCCTAGCAAGAAAGGAATGGCCCATTCCAGCAGTTGGAACTCGAGTGTCTCAGCAAGCCTTGTCACAATGGGCTAAAGTGCTCTGGAGTTCTAGATAAACTTGAAAGGCAATCTAGGACACAAGGACTGTAATTCCCAGGCAAGTGCTAATGCTGGGCTGGGCTTAGAGCCCATGGACTAGGGCAGCACATGACCTAGGGAGAAACCAGCCTGGACAGCTAAGGGAGTGCTTATGCCACCCCTTGCCAAACCCTAGGCCATGCAGCTCACAGCAACAAAGGTGACTAATTCCTTCTGCTTGATAAGAGGAGAGCAAAGAGTACAAGGACTTTGTCTTTCATCTTGGATAGCAGCTCAGCCACAATAACATAGGACACCAGGCAGAGTCATGAGGCCACCATTCTAGACCCTAACTCCCAGAAAACATTTCTAGACATACCATGGACCATAAGGGAACCCGTTGCCTTCAAAGGAAGGACCCAATCCTGGCAGGGCTCATTACCTGCTAGTTAAAAGCCCTTGGCTACAAAATAATCAACAGTAATACCCAGGAAGTATGCCATGAGCCTTGGGTGAGATTCTGAGACATGCTGGCTTCAGGTGAGACCCCGTACATTCCCAGCTGTGGTGTCCACGGCAAAAGACTTCTGCTTGAGAAAAGCAGAGAGAAAAGTAAAGGGGACTTTGTGTTGTGTGTTAAACACCAACTCAGCCACAGGGGTGCAGAGCACCAAGCAGGCTCTTGGGGACCCAAGTCGAGGCCTAGGCTCTTAGAAAGCCTTTCTGGACCTACCCTCAGCCAGAGGGGAGCCCATTGCCATGAAGGGTAAGGCCCAGGCCTGGAAGCATTCAACACAAGCTTACTGAAGAGTACTGGGGTTTAAGTGAACATCAGGGGTGGCCTGGCAGAACTCCCAGTGGACCAGTGGCTGTGGTGGCCACTGGGAGAGGCTGGGATAAGTCAAATTATTCTTGTTTGCAGATGATATAATTTTATATTTGGAGAAACCTAAAGACCCCATCAAAAAACTATTAGACTGACAAATTCAGTAAAGTTGCAGGGTATAAAATCAACATACAGGCCGGGCGCGGTGGCTCATGCCTGTAATCCCAGCACTTTGGGAGGCCGAGGCGGGCAGATTCCGAGGTCAGGAGATCGAGATCGAGACCATCCGGGCTGACACGGTGAAACCCCATCTCTACTAAAAATACAAAAAATTAGCCGGGCAAGGTGGCGGGGTCCTGTAGTCCCAGCTACGCGGGAGGCTGAGGCAGGAGAATGGCGTGAACCCTGGGGGGCGGAGCCTGCAGTGAGCGGAGATCGCGCCACTGTACTCCAGCCTGGGCGACAGTGAGACTCCGTTTCAAAAAAATAAAATAAAATAAAATAAAAAATAAAATAAAATCAACATACAAAATTAGTAGCATTTATATATGTCAACACTGAAAAATCCGAAAAAGAAATTTTAAAAAGTAATCTCAATTAGAATACCCACAAATGCAATTAAATACCTAGGAATTAGCTTAATCAAAGAAGTGTACCATTCCTACAATGAAATCTATAAAACACTGATGAAAGATATTGAAGAGGACATAAAGAAATGGAAAACTATTTCATTTTCATGGTCTGGAAGAATCAATATTGTTAAAATGTCCATACTATGCTAAGCAATCTACAGATTTAATGCAATCTATATCAAAATATCTATGGCATTCTTCAGAGAAACAAAAACAATCCTAAAATGTATATGGAGCCACAAAAGACCCAGAATAGCCAAAGCTATCCTGAGCAAAAATAATAAAACTGGAGGAATCACATTACCTTACTTCAAATTATACTACACAACTATAGTCACCAAAACAGCATGGTACTGGCGTAAAAACAGACACATAAACCAAAAAAAACAGAATAGAGAACCCAAAAACAAATCCACACGCCTACAGTGAACTCATTTTGGAAAAAGATGCCAAGAATATACACTGGGTAAAAGACAGTCTTTTCCATAAAGAGTGTTGGGGTAACTGGATATCCATATGCAGAAAAATGAAACTAGACCCCTATCTTTTGCAGTATATAAAAAGCAAATAAAAATGAATTAAAGAATTAAATCTAATGCCTCAAACTATGAAACTACTATAAGAAAACATTGGAGAAAACCTCCAAGACACTGGTCTGGGCAAATATTTCTTAAGCAATGCCCCACAAGCACAGGCAACTTAAAGCAAAAATGGACAAACGGAAACACATGAAGTTAAAAAGTTTCTGCACAGCAAAAGAAACCATAAACAAAGTGAAAAGACAACCCACAGAATGAAAAAGAATATTTGCAAACTACTCATCTGACAAGGAATTAATGACCAGAATATAGAAGTAGCTCAAACAACTCTACAGGAAAAAAATCTAATGATATGACTAAAAAATGGACAAAAGATCTGAATAGACATTTTTCAAAAGAAGACATACAAATGACAAGGAGACATATAAAAAGGTGCTCAACATCACTGATCATCAGAGAAATGCACATCAAAACTACAATGAGATATTTTATTACCCCAGTTAAAATAACTTTTATTCAAAAGAAAGGCACTAGCAAATGCCGGCAAAGATATGGAGAAAAGGGAACTCTTGAACACTGTGGGTGTGAGTGTAAATTAGTACAACCACTGTGGAGAACAGTTTGGAAGTTCCTCAGAAAAGTAAAAATAGAGCTACCATACAATCCAGCAATCCCACTGCTAGGTATATACCCAAAAGAAAGGAAATCAGTATATCAAAGGGATAGCTACATACCACATTTGTTGCAGCACTGTTCACAATAACCAAGATTTGGAAGCAACCTCAGTGCCCAGCAACAGATAAATGGATAAAGAAAATGCAGTACAGTTACACCATGGAGTAATATTCAGCCATAAAAAGAATGAGATCCTGGCTGGGTGGGGTGGCTCATGCCTGTTAATACCAGCACTTTGGCCAAGATGCTGAAACTCCATCTCTACTAAAAATACAAAAATTAGCCGGGCATGGTGGCACGCACCTGTAATCCCAGCTACTCAGGAGGCTGAGGCAGGAGAATCACTTGAACCCGGGTGGCAGAGGTTGCAGCGAGCCGAGATCGCACCACTGCACTCCATCCTGGGTGACAGAGCAAGACTCCATCTCAAAAAAAAAAGAATGAGATCCTGACATTTGCAACAACATGACAACATGGATGAAACTGGAGGTCATTATATTAAGTGAAATAAGCCAGCCACAGAAAGACAAACAATGCATATCCTCACTTATTTGTGGGAGTTAAAAATTAAAACAATTAAACATATGGAGACAGAGAGTAAAAGGATGGTTATCAGAGCCTGGGGAGGGTTTTGAGGGGGCAGTGGGTAAGTGGGAATGGTCAATAGGTACAAAATCTAGTTAGAAAGAATGAATAAAATCTAGTATTTGATATCACAACAGAGTGACTAAAGTCAATAATGATTTAATTGTACATGTTAAAATGAAGAGTATAATTGGATTGTTTTCAACACAAAGGATAAATGCGTGAGGGGATGGATACTCCATTTACCATGATGGATTACACTTTGCATGCCTGTATTAAAGTATCTCATATACCCCACAAACATATATGCCTCCTATGTACCCACAAAAAATAAAAATTTTTAAAAATGTGTAAAACAAAAAAAGACACAAACAAATATTCCCTGAAGATAAAACATGAATGGTCAGTAAACATATGAGAAGAGGTTCAACTTCATAGGTAATTAGAGAAATGAAAAATAAAAATCCAATGCAATGATAATTTATGTGAGTTAGATTGACAAAAAAATTTTAAATGTTGGCAAATATGTAAAGCTTTGGGTATTCTTATATACTGATAAAAGGTTATAATTGGTACAGCCCTCTAGAGAAATAAATGAACACGATGTTGTAAAGTGTTAACATTCATGTGTCTCAGGACTTGGGAATTCCACTCCTGGATATGTTTCTGAGAGAAATGCTTGAAAATATATAACTTGAAACATACACAAGGGTGTTAACTGCAAAAAACTGGAAACATCCTGTGTTCATCAACAGAAAAATGAAAAAATAGATTGCGGTGTGTTCACAATAACATACTATATAGTAATAAAAATTAACTAAAATTATATGCAATGACAATACTTTCCATCATGCTATTGAGTGGAGAAAGGAATTTATAGTATTGTTATCAAGCTCAAAAACAGGCCACACTGAATATATCACTTAGGTGGGTAGATAGGCAGGTAAATAGATTATTTAAAAAAATAGAATAAAGTATATATTTGCATATACTAAATCTTGAATAAATCTCATTTTTGCCTGCCTAATTTTCATCTGTTATTCAAGTATCACCTTTAGAAGGGACAAGAAAACCAATGGCAAACTTACCTGCAGAAACACTGGGGGAGTTCTCCTTGCCCATATAAAGGAAACAAAAATGGAGTGTTGCCATACCGCCCAAGACAGTGAAGAAAGTTTTTGGTAGCTTTGAGACCATCTATGGTACTGCTGGCTGTCTCTGATGTCATTGCAATTGAATGCAGGACAATATATTGGAGGTTGGGGGTTAATTTTTGAGTCTTTAAATATTCATAAAATGTAATCTCTTCATATCCTATGAAAAGATGAAATTTTATCACTTAAAATCAGAACTAAACTTCTATTTAAAACCACCCCACAAAAAGGAGATGAAGTGTGCTTCAAAGACCTCACAAAGGACATAGGTGGTATTACACTTTGGACACTGATGGTTGATCTTAGAAAAAAATGGAAACAATCTCGCTCTCTTATTTGGAGTAATGGCACAATTTTTAAGCTTTAAATGATGAATTACGATTGAGCATTTCATGGATTTTAAAAAAACTAGAAAATATTAAATAACTCAATGGGTTGCCATAGTTGGCAATAATCTCACTTTATTGTCATGAAACCTGCAGGATAATGCCAATAATGGTACTGAAAATATTAAACAACTATGACAACATGGGAATGTATTGATTTAAGATGATAAATATGTGAGTTTTGTAAAACGTACACTTCTCACTAATACTCAGAAAATAAACTAAAAAATAATGAAATGAATTTCCGTGTGGCTACTAGAATCAGTCTTATGGCCACATAATCACATCAAAACATATGGGACCCCCAGAAGTTACTCCTTTAAACCAAGAGCAGAATATAATGTAATTGGACTGTTAGTGGTGGGAAATAAATCCCATGATAAAACACAAAAATTTTATGGAAATAATTTACATAAATAAAAATTATAAAAATTTATTGAGAGAATTGAATTTTACACAACCACTGTAGATAACAACATGACAGTACCTAGTAGACTTGAAACTTTAAGAGCAAGGATTAGACTTTCATTATTTCACAGAGGAAAAAAAATATCACTGCACTTCTTATTGTAACTTTATAAATAAATTATCAATAGTATATTCCAATTTTGGATAACATTTTCAGACCAATGGACTTAAAGTATATAACTCTGACACTAAAATGGCATATTCAATTTTTAACAGACAGTGCAGTAACTGGCCCCAGATCACACAATGAAATAGGTCAAAGCCAAGAATAGAAACCATGCCTTTTCTGAATCCAGTATTTTTCCCCATATACCATCTAGCCTTTTTTTTCAAACAAAATAGTTCAAGATTCTATGCAAAAGCAATCCTGGAAAATGACAAAATATATAGTACTTTTACTTATGAGAAAAAATAATGGAATCATGAAAAGGGATTATCATCTATGAAGAGCCAGTTGACAGTAGTATTTAAATAATAAGAATAAAAATTAAAATCTAGCATGCCACTTTAGCAATAATGAAAATATCTGCACTGTAGCCACATGGGGCTATGGAGCCCTTGAAATATAGCTAATAAGACTGAGAAACTGAATTTTTTATTTTATTTCATTTTAATTAATTTAAATTTAAATAGCTACATGTTACTAATGGCTAACCTATTGATTGTGCAGAGTTAGAATGCATTTTAAAACAGTAGTAAGTGTCTCACCAAATCAGAGCAAGCATATTAAAATAGTAAGAAATGTCAAATAATTGGAGAACACAACTTAATGAAAAAAATACCTTTATATTCATCAGGATATTTCTCATATTCCATACAAAATGTAAGAAATTTCATTAGCATTCGCTTTTCTACCATAGTAAGTTGTTTGCTATTAAAGACATCTGCTCTGGAACACGGAACCTGAAAAGTATTATGATTTTAAGTTAAGAAACTGCTTCCTAATGATATAAGTATTCCAAATTACACTTTTTTCCCCTTTACATATAATAGGATTATCGTTTCCATTCTAGCCAGGCTTTTTCACGTCACCTTCCATCAGTACTAATGGCATCTCTGCTAAACTTCAGAGCTAATTGTGAGCTTTCTTACTTAATTCTGCCAAGCTACTCCTCAGGCTATTAAAAGGCCAATAGCATGTCATCCTAACAGAGAAAAATTTAGCAGTGCTATCTAAAACAAACACTGTGGTTCTCCCCATGTACATGTTAGTACATTTTTATGCCTTTTCTCCAATTAATCTGCCTTTTGTGAGTTGATTTTTCAGTGAAACTTCAGAGGCTTAAGAAGGAGTGTTTCCCTTGGCCCCTACAGTTTTGGTGCTGTGAGCAGGATAGCAAAGCTCTGCTCTTCTAGAAGCTGCAGTGAAGAACCCAGGATCTGATCAGCTGTCATAAGGGTAAGAATTTTTTCCCAACCAGGCTCCGGGCCTCCTCCTCTGTGTGGAATCTGATCAAGTGGACAGTAAAAATCACCGTTTCTTTCTTTTCCCTCTCCAAAATCTTGATTAATGGGAGAAAAGGATTTGTGTGACTAGTCTTGGGTATAGTGACTCTGGTGTGCTTTTTGGTTTTTTGTGTGCTTTTTGGTACCAACACCAAGCTGCAAAGTAAGCCATGAGAAAATTAGCACTAGAAATTTTAATTAAACATTTACATTTGTAAATCACCACGGAGGACTGGAATTTACTGCTTTATGAGGAAAATAACAATCTTATTTGCTTATCTTTCCAAAACAAACCATAATAACTTAAGCTGATGCCGAATTACAATTCTTGATCAGCACAGTACCTGTTCCACTCGTCCTTCTCGAAATGCAAGAATCCTGGTAATATTTTTAAACTCTGCATATCGACTAACATTAGATTTGATTAGAAGATCAATTAGTAATCCTCGAGAATACAGCAGCTGTACAAAGAAAATATTTTACAAGATAAAAGTTGAAATAGTAGAAAAATTGGAAAACAATAAAGATACATAATTTTGCTATATTTTTGATTATCTGTAGAAAGAATCATACCTATTAATATTATAATACATAACACAATCTATTACAGGTTCAGAATTGATTAGCTGAAATTCAAAATTCAAAAAACTTTGCAATCCATAAGTTTTTACATAACATGTTTAGCAGCAAAACCTGATCCATACTGATAAGGCACTCTGGCTTTGTCCAAATTAACATAAATATTCATATATTTCACTGCAGAAATAATGTGTTTAGTTAGAGTTCCTCCTCAGACCCTGCTAATAATTTAACCTAACATATAACATATCAGCATATGTAATTCATTACTTTCTAAAATTTTTTTTTATCTTAATGACAGAGGACACCAGGCCCTGAGGGTTTTGGATAAGAATCTATAGTCTTACATAAAGCCAGGTGGTTATAAGAAGAAATCAGTCCAGTGAACCTCCCTACCCCATCAAAAAAAAAAAAAAAAATTTGTGATGCATTTACACTGAAAGAGTCAAATTATAAGTCCCTCTGTAATTCTAGAAGTCTGGGTTTATATGAGATATGTCTTTCTCAAAAAGTGAAGATGATGGTTATTGCTGGCATATATGGGAGAAATTGATTTAATCTTTCAATATCTCATAAGTAATATCAGAGAGGTAAAATCAATAATGTAAACAGTATTATCTAGTATGTTAACCATATGGTTAAATGCAACAGATTTGACTATTTCCTATATTAAGATACTCTTAATGCCTATAACTCAATAAGTATTAAAAATGAATATGTTACATCTATAATAAATAAATGGGAAAATTAGCTTTACTATACAAAGAAAAAGGAATCTCAAAAATCAATCTAAACCATTAGTCTGAGCAACTAATAAGTCAGTAAAGACTATCAGTAAATCAATACCATTCAAGTAAAATTTTATAAACCAATAGTTCAGCATCCTGCAAAACAAAATTGACATCACTTTTTTGAAACTAATCTGATCATCCTGATTAAATATGGCATGTTACTTCATTACCCTCTCCCTAACACACTACATTACTGAAAGAGATCATGTTTTAAAGAATATATTGCCAATTCTTAACTCTATAATAATGACAAAAAATAGTTACTTCAAAAATCATTTGTTTAGAAAGATACACATTTGAGATTCAAGGATCCCTGAATAGCCATAACAATTTCACAAACATTAAGATATAAAACATGAAAATGCATTTTTACTTAATAAGATCCAATAAAGCTTAAGGTTTAATGCCAGCTTGAAAAATAATGCATTTAAGATATCACAGAAGAACAAAAACAAATTTCAATTAAAATTATACTAGATTTTTGTTTCTGAAGCTCACAAATAATAAATGTGTACCATATTAGAATCTAAGCCTCTTTTTCTTTTTTTTGTTGAGACAGAGTCTCACTCTGCTGCCCAGGCTGGAGCCCAGTGGCTCAATCCTAGCTCACTGCAACCTCCGTCTCCTAGGTTCAAGCGATTCTCCTGCCTCAGCCTCCCGAGTAGCTGGGATTGCAGGCATGCACCACCACGCCCAGCTAATTTTTTGTATTTTTAGTAGAATACAGGGTTTCACCATGTTGGTCAGGCTGGTCTCGAACCCCTGACCTTAGGTGATCCGCCCGCTTCAGCCTCCCAAAGTGCTGGAATTACAGGCATGAGCCACCACGTTCAGCATAAGCCTCTTTTTTACTACCCTCTAACTGATCTACCACAGTGATGAGGGGCTAAAGAGCAGTGCAATTTGATTACAATAATGGAAATTAGATTTAATAATTAATAATTTTTCCTTCACTTAGCATGTTGGTTCCATAATTATTAAGAGTATGGACTTACTTAGAAATGAGCTTTCATTTTAAGAATTTCATCTTCGATCTTCTCTATTAGTCTGAGCAGTATGACACTATACGTATTTTATTTAACTAACCTACCCTTGAGCTATTACTTTTTAAAAGGCTGTATACATGAATGTGTCTTGTCAACTGTAAAGCCCCACAGTATTTGTTAATTATATCATGATGTCTTTGAGGTCGAACTCATATAGAAATGTCAAGTAGTTTGGAGATACTGAGTTGGACTTTAGAAAAGAGGTAGGTCTTTGGATGAGCACGGTGGCTCACGCCTGTAATCCCAGTACTTTCGAAGGCCGAGGCAGGCAGGTCACGGGGTCAAAAGATCGAGACCATCCTGGCCAACATGGTGAAACCCCATCTCTACTAAAAATACAAAAATTAGCCAGGCGTAGTGGCACGCGCCTGTAGTCCTAGCTACTCGGGCGGCTGAGGCAGGAGAATCACTTGAACCCAGGAGGCGGAGGTTGCAGTGAGCCAAGATGGCGCCACTGCACTCCAGCCTGGCAACAGAGCAAGACTCCATCTCCAAAAAAAAAAAAAAAAAAAAATAGGCATGGGCAAGGACTTCATGTCTAAAACACCAAAAGCAATGGCAACAAAAGCCAAAA
>NW_026652282.1:70603297-70621752 GCF_009828535.3 Hylobates moloch
ATTGTGCACATGTACCCTAAAACTTAAAGTATAATAATAATAAAAAAAAAGAGGTGGGGCTTTAAGATAGACATTTGGCAATCACCCTAAACTTAGATGTTTATTAACTGCAATTATTAGAACAGATGAAATTTCTAAGGAGTGACCAATTGCCCCAATAACATGGAATATATTGCTTTCCATCTAGTATGCACTGAATATGTATTAAATGACTTACATTTTAAAAACGGACAATTAATCTCCCATATTGCTATGGTTATATGTGATTAAGATACTTCTGGTTTTGAAAATGAGTACATTAAATGATTATTAGTTATTTTGTAGAATGTATGAACCCATGAAACTCCAATTCCTACAATTGAAACAGCACCGTCTTCTACCATTTCCCTTTGCAAGATATATACTAAATTTCAGCTAACATAAAAGTTACAGACTTTTATGAAATGATCTTGATTCTTAACCACATTTACATCATCATTTATTTAGGTAAAACATTCCAAATTCCAAGTAACTACTTCAAAATGGAATTGTCACACAAAGCCCATTTGTTATTTGACTTGTTCAGTTTTTATGTTTTGTTTAACCTATTTCATAGAGTACTGCTCATGGGACCAGGAAGGTTATTAGTGAGCTAGGATTAAATTTCTATCCACAGATGAACAGCCAAGGTAATGTGGAAAAAATGCTAGATTTCAAATCATGACAGGGTCAAAGTAGATGGAGAAGGTGGGAGAGATAGCACAGAAGTATGAAGTAGAACCAATGCAATAGCCAACTATGCAAAATCAGACACAGAGTGCTACATGACAGACAGAAAGAAAAATGGGTAGTAAAAAGATATTTATATTTTCAGACATCAAGTTCAAAGGGAGCAAGAGTATGAGGATATGGGATTTGCAGAAACAACTTGTCAAGGGAAATGTTTTGGTCCCTCTCTGTCCCCTCTCACTTGGAACTTGAAGAAAGTACATTAAATTGAAAAGCCTAGTTCTGTGCTAGTTCTGTGGCAAGTCTGGTGCTATTCACTATCCTCTCCTACTTCTTTTCAATTACTTACTGTTAGCTCTCAACTTACAGGATTTAGTCTCTGTTTTTCTCTACTTTTACCCTGTCCTGTATTGTAACCCTTTAAGGCCATAATCCTTTATCTTACTGATTTTCTATTCTTTTGCACTAAAAATAGTCTTGCTTCCTATAAACCGAAAGCAATATTGTACCCTTCTAAGATGGAGGGACCTCCTGTGAAGTTACAGTGAACTAACGTTCAAGTTAGTTATGTTCAGGAACATAACTGAAGAAAATAGCTTTCTTCCCAGCCTTCCTGCCTCCATTACTATTAAATTTTCCTCTGAAGTTTTCAAACCTGAACACATGATTTTTTTGAGACTTTTTTTTTAAATTATACTTTAAATTCTGGGATACATGTGCAGAAAGTGCAGATTTGTTACACAGGTATACACACGCCACGGTATTTTGCTGCACCCATCAACCCGTCATCTACATACCCGTCATCTACATAGGTGTTTCTCCTAATGCTATCCCTTTCCTAACCCCCAACCCCGACAGGCCCTGGTGTGTGATGTTCCCCTCCGTGTCCATGTGAACACATGATTTTTAAAAATGCATTGGTTTATTCTGCGTATTCATCATCATACAGTTGTGAAAATAGTTACTATACATAAAGGCTAAAAGAATTGATGGAAATTGACTGTAAATAACATGGATTTCTAAACAGGTTCATTGGAATTTTTCTTTTGATAGAATTCATAGTGTCCAGAGAATATTAGGTTGTAGTTATGTGCTCAAGTACAAAAGTATTCTTCAGGTATAGATTAAAAACATAATTAAAGCATTTTAATGTGAGTACTTTAAATGTATTTTTAATTTGTACTTAAGGAATATTTTAAATGAATTACAAACATCTGGCTACTATCTCTTTACAAAACAAATGTTCTGCATCTCAGAGAAGTACAAAAACTGGGTTTCTGGGCCCAGATACTGTTTTCAATGCAAAGATGGGTAAAATTAGTACTTACCTTTGATACTAAATCAATATTAAATCTCCTGCCTTCTTTAATAATTTGCGAGTAAGTAATTCTGTTTTTCTTTGGTTGCTCTGTGGTATCTTCTGCTATAGGCACATTTTCACTCAGGTCTTCTGCTGAAGTTGATGGCACACAAGTTTTATCATCACAATGGTTTTCTTTTTCCCCTGTCACTTCAGCACCATTTACTTCTAGCGCATTCTCTGGACCACTGCTTGGAGTTTGTTCTGTGAGCATTTCACAGCTCATAGTGCTTAACGGCTCATGCTCCATAGGCAGGAAGGCAGAATCTGCAGCTTCTGTGGAGTTTGCAGATGTCACAAGAGCATGATTTTTCTGCAGTGCACCAGCTTCTTCGACATCTTCATGCAAATCTTGACTAATAAGAAATATAATAATAAACACCAGGCTTTTGATAATTCTACCCTGCTACATTTTTATATTGCTTTAACTTTTCACAGCAACTTTTATTCCCTTACCCCTTTTATCAAGTTCAGTGTATGTTTTGCTTATGTGACTCAGACATTAAACATTCATCTGTTAATGCTTCAGTAAAATATGAAACAAAATTAAGATTTGAAAAATATAAAGATTTCATGTCACATGCACATTTTTGAGAATTTAAGGCAGACAGGGGAATTGTATTGGAAGCAAATTACCACAGTGATGAAGCACACAGTCTTCAGAATAACAGATCTTGGTTCAATCCCTGACCATATGACTAGTAAGCTCTCTGAACTTAGACTAGTTATGTATCCTCTCTGAGACCACCTAAATTACCCATCTATGACACAGAGATAATACCACCTACCTCACAAGGTTGTTTTGAAGATTAAATTAAGTACTGCATACAAAGAGCCTGACACAGTGCCTGGGACACAGTAAATACTCAACAGTGGTAGTTATCAAAGATGATTATTATTGAGGAATTCCTGACTTGGTGATATGACAGAAGACCTTCAATAAAGGGAAAAAAAATCTGCCTTGAAGAGATTAAGTTGGCCTATCACAATGTGGTATCTAATAGGACCTTTCTGTATAATTTCCTGCCTATTTTAGTACTGATGTCTATTACTCTAGTCGAGGCCCCATCTCCAAATTTATTATTGCACTTAACATTCTCAGTCCACCATTGTCTTGATTTATAGAACAGGCTCCCATTCGGTCTGCCTGCTTTATGAATTTCTGTATGATATTTTATCCTCCACAGAACCCACTATTTTCACTGAGTTGCCACACTGCTCAATACCTGGCACAATGCCTTGTATGTGATTGGTCTTGGCAAGTAAAAATCTGCTAGTTGACTGATCAAGAACTAACAGCAGCCCTTCCTTATATCAAATACCCCACAAAAACATCTTCCTCTTCCTGTCTCTAAACCAAACCACCTTCCTTATTTACTAATCTTCTGGTTTCATCTCCACCTACTTTCCAACATGGCATCTCTAACTCCGAATTTATCAATTCTAATTGTCAAATCATGACAGTTTGGTTCATATAATTTGTTTCTTCTGTCCTTTTCTTCCCACTCTGCATAATATCACAATTCTTCCATTCTCAAACATAATCACATACTTTAACAAACTACTTTAAGAAAAAGTTTAAATTTAACTTCCAATTAGTCTTCCTTAGTCCAATTACACTCATCACTCTATTATACCATGCTCCCATAATACACATATGCAGTTTACCTTGCATGTATTTATCCATTCCTTTTTAATAGTCCTTTGGTTTTCCAGTATATCCTTTATCTTCCGAATCATACTGTAATTCCTTGAGGGAATATCTTAGCACCGCTCCGTCTGTGCCCCTCACAACACCTACCACACTGCTCTATAGATGTGGTATCCAATAAATGCTTGATTAATAATGGTTTATATGTGCAAAGGCTATTTTTGTTTCAAATGTGAAACAAACTTGTTGCAAAAAAACACAAAAAATAAGGCCAAGAAAAAAACACGGTATTGTGAATTAGAAAGTCTGAGTTAAGTGAAAAAAAAAAGTGCCTTATTAAAAATAACACAATGAACACTACAAAAAAAAAAAGAGGGACAATGAAAGAATAACACTCAAATGTCAAGAAATAAAATGCCATATTTACTGTTACAGTAATTCTAATAAAATCTAATGAAAAAACAAATTGATATCATTAATGTTACATGAATATTTTGAGATCTAGGAAACCAAAGTGAGGAAAACACCCACGTTCTATCCTAGATTCATCACTTAGGAAATACTCGGCAAGTCATTTAATCTCTCTGATTCACCACATATAAAATGGGGATCAGTCCATCTGCCTTACCTTTTGTGAAACTGTTGTGAGATAAGAAAGCTAACATACATGAAAAGTAGTTTATAAACTCTAAAAGGTTAATCAAATATAAGATACTAATCAGGCCGAGCACAATGGCTCACACCTGTAATCCCAGCACTGTGGTAGGCTGAGGTGGGTGGATCACTTGAGGTCAAGAGTTCAAGACCAGCCTGACCAACATGGTGAAACCCAGTCTCTACTAAAATACAAAAATTAGCTGGGCGTGGTGGTGGGCACCTGTAATCTCAGCTACCTGGGAGGCTGAGGCCAGAGAATCGCTTGAACCCGGGAGGCAGAGGTAGCAGTGAGCCAAGATCGTACCATTGCACTCCAGCCTGGGCAACAAGAGCAAAACTCCGTCTAAAAAAAAAAAAAAAACCTAATCAAAAATAAGATATTGTTAAACTGTCCACAGCTCAACAGTCAACTCAAAACCTGTATACCTAGGTTTTCTGCATTCACATGATGAAAGCTCATTGGCCATATAAGCATATGATAGCATCGCTATTAACAGCATTAAGAATGAAGAGTGATAATATGAAAGGTGATTTATATATTTTCTACAGAATTGTTCACACTCCGTATTCACTTTTATTATTTTGAAAACCAACAAAACTAAAGTGTGTTCCATGAGGGATCTAAGGGGACAATTTTCAGCAAAAGTTCCATGCCTAATTTTTTTTTTCAGTAAAAGTTCCATGCCTAACTCTTAAAGCAAAAGTTCCATGCCTTTAATTTTAAGAAATGAAAGGATAATTAATTACACTTTACAGATAAGACAGAATATGGCAACTTCTCTTATTACAGACTATGATGATGACACTGTGAAAACTGAGCATAGCAAATAATCTAGTCAGTGGTTCTCTATTACATTCTGTGATGGGGGCCTTATAGAGTGAATGAAATACATTAACCAGCACTGGACAACCTGGAAGATATAAGTCAAAATACTTAATTAAAGGTATAAGCGAAGAGAAGAAATTATTCTTCAGAAATTTTTTCTGCATCAATAAACTATCGTTTTAATGTTCTCAACATTGTAATTCAGTGAGATTCCTAGAACGACGGAAAACGCGAGCAATAAAAACACGACACTGTCCTCACTTTCCATTAAAAGCAACCACAGTATTTTTGGAGTTCTGCCAAGGTTGAAGTTAATACCTAATGAGAAAATATAAAGACACCCAAAAGCCCTTAAAACTCCACTTACATCCTCAGAAAGCAAAATTCTGTTCATCTAAAAGGGTTATCTTCCCCCAAATTTAAAACTTTATACTATGGTAAAAGACATTTCCTTAAAAAGATATTCAACCTTTCAGAGAAAACCTCAGAATCCAGTAATAGTTCAATTCTATTAATTTAAGTTTTAAATTACTATAAAACTATAAAACTATAAAAACACATTTACCAATTACAAAACAACGTAGCTGCATTATAAGCCTTCAAATGAACCTTGGAGTTCTAAGATATTACAATGATTTTTAACATACACAGGTGCTCCTTGACTTATGACGGGGTTACGTCCTGATAAACCCAATATAGTTAGACAAAATGCATTGAATACCCCAATAAAACCATTACAAAGTTGAAAAATCATTAAGTCGAACCATCTTAAGCTGCAGACTGTTGATAAAGGAAAACAATCTGCATCATTAGTTCTTATAAAAATGTTCACTATCAAAATTGATTTCACAAATTAAATTTAGTGTCATTTACATTGCTAGCTTTAATTCCAAAGGTCATTTATAATATAATAATATTTTTGAGATAATTTTTATTTTTTTTTTTTTGAGATGGAGTCTCGCTTTTTCACCCAGGCTGGGGTGCAGTGGCTCAATCTCGGCTCACTGCAAGCTCTGCCTCCCGGGTTCACGCCATTCTCCTGCCTCAGCCTCTCCGAGTAGCTGGGACTACAGGCGCCCACCACCACACCCAGCTAATTTTTTGTATTTTTAGTAGAGATGGGGTTTCACCGTGGTCTCGATCTCCTGACCTCGTGATCCGCCCGCCTCAGCCTCCCAAACTGCTGGGATTACAAGTGTGAGCAATTTTTCTTAATAAAAACTGCTTAACACTGCTTTTTGTAAGTGCATTTTTCACTAATTGCCAAAATTCATATATTACTCTGAGAGTTTGGAGGTATAAATTCTGGTATCATCTAGTACTGCTTCCCAATTAATAGTAATAACAAAGAAACACCTCAAAGTAAATGTGTCTTATGAATACCTTGTAACAGCCTTTTAGAGGAATCAAATGAAAAACTGAGAAACAGGTGTTTAATTTATGCAGCACAGGTGTTCACCATTTATTTTTCAGCCATTTGCACCTTTTCTTACCCAATACAACTTGCTGCAGACATTGTATTCTTTTACTTTGATGTTTATACTTTGTTCTAAGGCCATTTAGTTCTGATTTTCACAGTATATATTATACTGCTACCCAGCTGTTTATTCCGAAAATAAATGTTTAATGGCTATTCATAAGAATTACAAAAATCAGACTATTCAGAAATTGTTGTTCTACAAAATAGCAATATAAAAAGTGAAATCAATTTTGAATTGCTGCAATATGATACATTGGTAGATATATATTTCCCAGTTTGTTACCAACCTAAAACGTTAACACATACTATAGAATACAGGTGAAATATCAACCTCTTGTCATGTTTACCCAAGAACAAAACTTCATAAAATGGTGTACAGCAGGACTGTTGGTTGTCTACTCAACAACAAATACCCTTTTCTCCTTGCTTCAGGAGCTCCAATTTTGTTCCAATATTAGAGAGAAGCTGCTCAGTCCTTGGGGATGGATCATGACAGATCAAAACCAATTATGATAATTTTACCTCCCTTTGCTGGTGATTGATTTAGAAGTGAGTACATTATCCAGTTTTAGCCAATAAGATAATGATGAGTCTGCTGGGGGCCCTTGTTGAAGACTTTCCAGTAAAATAAAAAAGCATAAACATGTTAAGAAAACCTCTTCCCCCTTTTCCTCATGTTTAGAGGTTTTTTTGTTATGTGAGAACCTCTTTGAAATCCTGGCAAACATCTTGTAACTCCAAATGGAAGGCTAAGAGAAGTGTGGAGTGCTGCCCCAGGGCTCTGATGGGCTGAAGCAGCACAATTACAAATCCTCTACCTACCCACCCACCCACTTACCTATGGACTTGTTTAAACCACATTTAGTTGGGCAGTGTTTCAATTCTGGCCTAAAACACACTTAACTGTAGACAGTGATGAGTAATTTCCTCTAAAGTGTAAAAATTACAGGTGATTTTACATTTTATTTGTATTCCTTTCATCCAAATTAGAAGTATTAGTGTTCAAGAAGCTCCTGTTGATTGTATAATTTTTAAGTGGAAATTTACGAATTCAAAATAAATCAGTAGAATTTTAGATTCCTATTGCAAAAAAATCTTTATTTTTGGTATGAATACATTAGAGTTGGTTCATTTGAAGGTAACAAATAAGTTTTCATCCTGCTTTAATATTATACCAGAAAAAGGGAAACAATGTTCAGTAAAATGCAGAAAATGTATAAAGTTATTGTTAATATTTTAGAAAGATAAAATCTCTTCTCACTAAAGAAACTAGATGACTTTATGCAATTAACAAGCAACAATATTTTACCTAAGAATAACTTGAGTTTGTGTGACTTAAGTGTGAATTAATATATTGCACCTTTTTATAGTCTGTTCAAGATCTAAAACCAGAAACAATAGCTACTTTTATTTCCCCACATAAACTATGAAACTACTACATGGTAAGAAAGAAGAACTCTCATACACTGTTGGTAGGAATGCAAATCAGTACAGCCATTATGGAAAACTGTATAGAGGTTCCTCAAAAAATTAAAAATAAATCTATCATATGATCCAGCAATCTTCATCCTCACTACTGGGTATACAGCCAAAGGAAATGAAATCAGTAGGTTGAAGAGACATCTGCACTCCCATGTTTATTGGAGCACTATTCACAATTGCCAAAATATGGAATCAACTTAAATGCCCATCAACAAATGAATAACAAAAACGTGGCATATATACACAATAGAATACTACACAGCCAGAAAAAAATTAAATCGTGTCATTTGTGGCAACATGGATGAGCCTGGAGAACATTACATTAAGTGAAATAAGCTGAGAACAGAAAGAAAAATACTGAATGATCTCACTCATATGTGAAATCTAAAAAACTTGATAGTGGTTACCAGAGACTGGGGAGAACAGGAGGGAGGGGAAGATGAGGAGAGGTTGGTCAATGGGTATAATGTTACAGTTAGGTAGGAGGAATACATTCTGGTCTCTATCACACAGTAAGGTGAGTATAGCTAACAATAATGCATTGTATATTTCAAATAGCTAGAAGAGATGATTCTGAATGTTCTCACAAAAAATAATAAAGGTTTAAGGTGATGGATATGCTAATTAGCCTGATTTGATCATTTGATCATTCCACAATGTTTATATGTATCAAAACATATTGTATCCCATGAATATATACAATTATTATGTATCAATTTAAAAAATCCCATGGCATATAAACTGGTCTCAACAACTAAAGAATACTGGATTCTTCCCATAGCTTCCTAACACTGGGAGTTAGGGACTTTAATTTTTCATTATAGACAAAACTACATTACAATACTATATAGTATTCCAGTAAATTAAAGAAGTAAATGCACTTTCTTAGGTGCTAGTCTTCACAAAGGAAATACTTTATTCACGTGGTGGAACGGTTGGTTCCCTTGATGTGCATACATGTGTTTACCTGATGACTGAAATACAACATGATACAATGGAAATAGTACAGGTTTTTGAGTTAGAAAAACACAAGTTCAAATTTGGCTCTGCTATCTCTAGCATTCCTTGAGCTTCTGTTTGCCAGTAAGATGTACCTATACATAGCTCATGCACATGACTGTTGCAGAGAATAAATGAAATTAATATGTAAAGCAACAGGTTACAGCAGTTGTTACAAAGATAATATCCAATAAACGCTAGTCCTTTTTCATTTCCCTTCCGTAACTCGATTGTGTAATCACAAAAAATCACTTCAATGAAAAACAATCTTTGTATAGCAAAAATATTTTAGGTCCAAAATATTAAGTAGCCCACTTATTGTAAGGAAGAATCAGGAAAACAAAGCTCTGATAAAACAATCTGGATAGTTCTTTACAGTCTATGATGCTTGAACCTAGCCTATGATAGAATAATTACTACAATTTACATTTTAGTATTTAGCCTGTTTTGCAATATCCAACGTATTAAATTTAATGTTGAAATGATCATGAAAACCTTTAAGTTGAATAATACTTCAGAATTTTTTTAAATAAGTCATGGTAATCAAAAAATAACTATCCTATATATTTATATTAGAATACATAATATATGAATACACCCTATATATTTATATTAGAATACATATATTAGAATTATATTGCCCAAATACTTTGAGGTATTTTCCAGGCAGTGGTAATGGGTTCGCACTAATCCATTTGAATTCTCGCCCAATCCTCCTTGCAATCAAAGATAAAATATTAGAAGGCTATCAGTATGGCTATAACATTGTTTATGACCAAGAAATATACATTTTACTCTTCCTTAATGTTAAATAATCAAGTGGCATATATGAAAATCAAACCATAGGCCGGGCGCGGTGGCTCATGCCTGTAATCCCAGCACTTTGGGAGGCCAAGGCGGGCAGATCATGAGGTCAAGAGATCGAAACCATCTTGGCCAACATGGTGAAATTCCGTCTCTACTAAAAATAGAAAAATTAGCTGGGCATGGTGGCACGTGCTTGTAGTCCCAGCTACTCGGGAGGCTGAGGCAGGAGAATCGCTTGAACCCAGGAGGCAGAGGTTGCAATGAGCCAAGATCGTGCCACTGCACTCCAGCATAGTGACAGAGTGAGACTCTGTCTCAACAAAAAAAGAAAGAAAGAAAGAAAGAAATCAAACCACAGATTCTACCCTAATATACACCAACTCTATAAATAAGCTAAGTCATCTGGTCTAAAGTGACAAGACAGGTCATAATATTTTAGCCTTCATATCATTATAAAGTCATTTTTACATGATGTTTTAGAAATTTACAAAAACATTTAAAACAATATCCCACATATATAGTGCACCAATGATTCAAGTTTGACTTATATCTATTTACTTGCTTGATACAAGCAAATACAGTAAACTCTTGGCATGAACGATCATTTAAGGGTAGTACTTTTGGTAATTTGTCATTTGGCCAGATTATGGATTTGAATTGCATATGCTGAGACACCATGTGCAAGAACAATATATTCAGCAAATGAGAGACATCAAATGATTGCCCAGCATTAGTGTATAATTAAAATGTCCTCAGGAAGTGATGAGAACTTCCTTTCTGGGAAAAAAGAACAAAGTAGGGCTTATTAAGTGAGCCTAAGGATAAGTAGAAAACACAATTAACCTGTGCCATATGGCTGTGGAGGGAAAACACATGACTCACAACAGAAAATAGATTCTTAAATACAAAACCAAACCAACAAACAAAAAAGCAGCCCGTGAAAAGAAAGGCATAAAACTTTTCCTCTTTACTGAACACAAAATTATCTAGGTAGAAAATCCCAAGCAATCTACAAAAAAGCTTCTAGAACTGGGAAGTAAATTCAGCAAGATTTCAAGAAATATCCAAAATCAAAACATAAAAGGCAAGTGCATTGCTAGATAGTAGCAATGAATATGTGAAAACCAAAATTAAAAAGACAATACCATTTATAATTGTTCCAAAGAAAATTAAATATTTAGGTATGCAATTAATAAAACATGTACAGGATCAGTATGCTGAAAATTACAAAATTCTATTGAAGAAAATCAAAGATGAGCTTCATAAGTAGAGAGACATACCATGTTCATAGATTGGAAGACTCAAAATAATAAAGAGGTCAATCCTCCCAAACTAATCTATAGTATTAAAGCAATTGTTATCAAAATCTCAGCAAGATTTTTCTTTAGATACAGACAAGCTTATTTAAACATTTATATGGAAAGGCACAAACTCTAGAATATCTAAAACAATCTTGACAAAGAAAAATAAATTGGGGGGAATTTACCTGATAGTAAAGCCTATCACATAGCTTCAGTAATAAAGATAATGTGGTACTGGTGGAGGAAAAAACATATAGATTGAACAGAATAAAGAACCTCAAAATAGACCCATCCAAGTACAATCAACCGATTTTTGACAAAGGTATAAAAGTAATTCAATGGAGGAAGAATAGCCTTTTCAATAAATGGTGTTGAAGCAACTGGATATGCTTAGATGGAAAAACAAAAAAGAACATGGACCTAAATGTACAACATAAAACTATAATTTAAAAAAAAAGAGAAAATCTATACCTATATGTAGGCAAAAAGTTCTTAGACTTCACACCAAAATAATCAAAATAATAATAACTGATAAATTAGACCTCATCAAGATTAAAAATATTTGCTCTGCAAAATATCCTATTTAAAGAGGATGAAAAAACAAGCTAGAGACTTGGGGAAAATATTCTCCAACCACATATCTGACAAAGGACACATATTTAGAATGGATTTTTTTTTAACTCTGAAAACTCAACAGTAAAAAACTACTCCAATTTTAAAAACAAGCAAAAAACATGAACAGACACTTCACCAAAAATGGTATATGGATAGCAAATAAGAGAACATGAAAAAATATTCAAAATGAGCCATCAAAATGGCTAAAATAAGAAAGTGACAACACCAAATTAAGGCATGTGGAGAAATTGGATTACTTACACATTTCTGGTGGGAATGTAAAATAGTATTTCAGCTCCTCTGAAATAGCTCTGCAGTTTCTTTTAAAACTAAATATGCAATTACCATATGACCCAGCAATTATACACTTGGGTATTTATCCCAGAGAAAGACACATTAAAACCAACGCACGAAATTGCGTAACAGCTTTATTTATAATAGCAAAAACTAGAAAGTCAGATGTTTTCCAACGGGTGAATGATTAAACAAACTGTGGTAAACCCATTACTGTGGAATACTATTCAGTGATGAAAAATGAACAAACTACTGATGTACACAACGACCTGGATGAATCTCCAGGGAATTATGCTGCGTAAAAAAAAGCCCATGCCAAAACATTACATACTATACAGTTCCATTTACATAACATTCTTAAAATGACAAGATTATAGAGCTGGAAAACAGATTAGTGATTGTCAAGAGTTATGAATGGTAGGGGTGAGTAAGAAGTAGATCAGACGTGCTTACAGAAAAATAATAGTAGGGGTCCTTGTGGTAATAGAACTGTTCTGCTCCGTAACTTGACTGTGATAGTGAATACATGAACCCACAAATGGGATAAAATTGTATGGAACTAAATACACACAAACTCCATAACATTAGCATCACTAAGACATATGTTTCAAAAAGCAATGACAAAAAGCCAGAAACCTGTGCCATATTTTTCATTATTTACAAACGGGTATCCATGAAGATTTTGCAATGTATCCTTTAAGAATGTTAAAGATCTACTATATAGTGATACTCTTACTTAAGAGGAAATAAGAGAATTTTCTAGATAACAAAACCTCGTCTCTTAGAAGGGTACAATTTTTATTCTAATCGTTTTTAATACTCATCTTTCTAAAACGTACTTCAAATCCTCTACTTTTTCAAGTGGCGGATAAAGAACATTATTTAACTTTTGCCTGAAGACACTGGGATACAACTGTGATCATCAACTGTTATACTGTACTATAATACAGTGACGGCCTTGAGGGATCTTCTGATATGAAAAGCCACTTACCCATACACTAAATGGCCCAAAGTCTGCTTTCAGTTTGCCAATGCTGTCTTCTCCTTTATTATTCTACCAAGTAGCACTTAAAATAGTAGCATGTTAGAGCCGGGCGCAGTGGCTCACGCCTGTAATCCCAGCACTTTGTGAGGCCAAGGCAGGTGGATCACGAGGTCAGGAGACCGAGACCATCCTGCCTAACACGGTGAAACCCCGTCTCTACTAAAAATACAAAAAAATAGCCAGATGTGGTGGCAGGCGCCTGCAGTCCCAGCTACTTGGGAGGCTGAGGCAGGAGAATGGCGTGAACCTGGGAGGCGGAGCTTGCAGTGAGCAGAGACCGCGCACCACCGCACTCCAGCTTGGGTAGCAGAGTGAGATTCCGTCTCAAAAAAAAAAAAAAATAGTAGCATGTTAGAGCCCAGAGAGACTTCTGAGATCGCCTAGCCCAAACCCTTCCAAACATGTTTTATTAATGGCAAAACATAGACTCAAAATAGAGACATCTCTTGCTTAGTATCACATAGCAAGTTAAGGACTATAACCCTAGTCTCCATGTGGTTCTCAGTTTGCTTGCCTCTAGCAGATACCCCTTTCCTATTTGCTGCTTTAAACTACAATGCTAGGGGGAAAACACACACACACACACACACACACACACACACACACACACAGAAAGAAAATGAGGTTGTCAGAAATATGTATTAAATAAATAAGGCTTTTAAGTCAGTGAGTGCTGATGATAACCTCCTGTATAATGTAAAACTGTGTGACAACTATTTTGGCCCTTGCCCCTTTCATATAATTTCAAGTTTGTGAACATGATCCAAAAGATTAAGGATGCCAGTCTTGTTGGGGCTAAGTGAGATATTTTTAGTCCTATTTACCCATGTTGCCAGCACTTACTATAGATAGCCCTTACAAATGGATTTTCTGTACTTTCTCTACTTTCCTGATGTTCTCAAGGCTTTTCCTGCTTACTACTATGACATTAATAACCAGCTAACTTTTCCAAGTGAATTAAGACATATAAAACATTATCCCAGTTCACTTTATGCTCCACGCTCTAACTGGCAAGAGGAACATATAACAGAGTTATATTTCATTGTCTTCAAACAAACCTTCCACCAACAACCATTTAGTTTCTCACTTTGAGGAGTTATACAAATGAAACTGAAGAGATCAGGAACTGAAAATGAGATAATTTTCTTTGCACTCAAAATGTATCAACTCGGCCATTAGAAACTATTAACCTCAATTATCATAAAAAATCATCCGTGGCCTTGAAGTAACTAAAGTATAATACCTCTCAGAAGGCCAGTGTGACTGTCACTATATCGTAGTCAAGTAATATTCATGGGCACACAAAAGCACACGAGAAAGTTACCAAATATTTATTCCTCATTTCATTAAAGCATATGTCTTTTCAGTTGAAATCATCTTCTGTTTTAAATCTTTCAGCACTGGCTCTGAACAATATCTAGTGAGCTGTACCTTTTCATACCAAATGGCATTTAGCATTATACAAATTATAATCTATACCAGACATTTCAAAGGCTGTGCTTTTACAGAAAATCACAGAACAGGCTGGGCGCGGTGGCTCACGCTTGTAATCCCAGCACTTTGGGAGGCCGAGGCGGGCGGATCACGAGGTCAGGGGATCGAGACCACGGTGAAACCCCGTCTCTACTAAAAATACAAAAAATTAGCCAGGCGTGGTGGCGGGCGCCTGTAGTCCCAGCTACTCGGAGAGGCTGAGGCAGGAGAATGGCGTGAACCTGGGAGGCGGAGCTTGCAGTGAGCCGAGATTGCGCCACTGCACTCCAGCCTGGGTGACAGAGCAAGACTCAATCTCAAAAAAAAAAAAAAAAAAAAAGAAAATCACAGAACACAGACTATATATTATGGGGAAAGAATGCTACTTACATGAAAGATATGAACATAGGCTAAGAAGTCAAGCACATGTTACCAAACTTTTCACAGGCTCATGCTTAACACTCTGCCACAACAATGATATGTAAGATGACAAAGCGTATCCTGAAGAATCTCTGATATATTGAATTTTAAGTTTTAATTACTATTAAAGTGCCTGGCAGACTGATATTCTAAGCCTCTGGACTTTATAACTACTTGAATGGCTTAACTATGTGATTATTACCTTTCAACCTGTCAATCATATATCATTTGAAAAAAGTAAACTAATCCAATTGTTTTTAAACAGTGAATCTCTCACTCAGAGGGAGATACTTAAAACATTATTACTTTCCACTGTTCTATCCTAATTTACCAAAATATGTACCCAAATATTATGCCCACAAAATTTATTTATTCAAAAATTATAATCTTCCATTTTGCTACACTGAGTATTATCTAAGAAAGATGATACTTTCTTGGAAGAACACTGGAGCAGTAGGAAAAACTCTGGAATTTAATCTTGAGCTCTACCACTCTGGAGCTTAAGTGTGGCCCTGCCATTTACCAAGCCATGTGACCTTCTGCAACTACTCAATCTCCTTAAGTTCCATTGAGGATTCTGTAAAAAATCCAACTATTAATACTACTATCTGCCCTACCCTAGCACAGAATTGTTTTAATGATCAAATGAGATAATATATTTAAAACAGCTTGGTAAATTTGGAGGCATTAAGGTAAGATGTTATCATTATTACCTAAACACAGAAAACTGAAAGTTCCATTTAAAAACAGGCAAAACCAGCATATTAATGTGACTTGTAGCAACCAGTGCCACATAAATCTTTGTTGTTGGCTTCTTCTGAAGAAGAGTGAAAAAGTCATTAACTTAGTTTACCTGCAGTAAATACTTTTCATACCTGGCATAACAAAATACTTCCACATGTTGAATAGTTTTGTCCTTCCTGCTAAGAGCAATGGCTTCTTCATTTTCAAGGATCTGGTCTTGCCACACTGGACTGTCATTTACAATGTCACTGTTTTCCTAAACAAAATGCAGATAAGAAGTTTTAATCAAAGTGGGCAGTGTGAAACATGTAATTTTCTGAGAAAATTTACATCTTGTCTAAATTCATGCTTATTTCTTCTTACCAAAACTCAAAGGCTATCACCTCAGAGTCACCAAAGAAAGTCCAACAAGTGTTTCAACTTCAAAGGAAGGAGAGAAAAACAATGTGTAAAATCTATACTACCAAAAACTAGATCTGATTTACAGATTTCTATCAGGGTATATGAAATTCTGAAAAAGTCATTCAGACATGGCTGTTTAGACATTGCTTAAGAACTAGGACAACTAACCCTCTATCTGCTGAGAATCAAGTAAATCTGTTATATACATTACTTATTAATAAAAACAGGGTTTTTTTTTTAACATTTTTTGGTCAAAACAGCAGAGTCAAAATAATTTCATTCTATTTATTTTCAGATCTCTGAAGATTGGTTGCTAGTCATATCAAATTTTGATTACATATAAAAGTACTTCCGAAAAATATTCAGCCCAGTATAACTAAGGGCTTTATAATAATTAGTCACTGAATACCTTATAAAACAAGAAAGACAATAAAAAACAAGAATGTGTACTAAAGTATGTAAACTCTGACTAAGGGTTGAAAGTGGTCCGTTAAAATGTTCAGTAATTCCTCATTATATTTTATGGAGTATTTGAATACAGAGTATTTTTGAAGGTGTCAAGATACACCTTTTTCAAATGTCAAGGATCAATTTTTAATCTGTTTAAAATCTTAAGCTGTTTAATACACATCTTTCTGAGAGAAAACTTTTTGAAATTGTATTATACATACTGAAGGAACTAGTAGGAAAATAGAATTACAATATCTTTTAAGTAAATTCATCTCAGAAAACTTTTAAACTTACAAATGTCATAAAGGCAATAAATATTTTTAAAAGGCTTTGTTGTCCTGAGTTTAACATTTTAAACTGAAGAAAAGTAGTGACATACAGCTCTTATTATCAAGTATAATATTAGATAGTACTAAACATCCAAACATAAGTAGAAGAGAAGGTGAAATACAAGATTTTTGAATGTGTAGACATGAGGTTACCAGCCTAAGAAAAGAACTGTGGACCAGGGAAAGGGAGTGGAGAGACAAAGACAGTGGCAGGGTGAAGATCCTGGAGTAAAACAATCATTAAAATAAGCTTCAAGAAAAACATTTTTATTTGAATAAATATTAAACATTACCAAATTTATTTTTTTAAATTTCCATTCAGACTATTGGGGTATATTTTGTTATTTTTGTTTTGAGAATCTACACTACATTTTCTCATGGAAGTACTAAATATGCCTAAATATAAGGTGACCCTCACATACACTTCCCAAAAATAAGGTGCAAAAAAGAGTTTCTGATCAAAGTAAATACATGAATATTTAAGCACACAGACTAAACAGTTAAATATCTACTTATTTACTCTCTTGACTTACACAGTTTGAATTATTATATGAAATGCTACTTTACAAATATTGCTTGTTTCTCTATACTCATTTCATGCAACAATATTCAAACTGAATTTTCACTGCATCTTCAATATCAGTGTCTTTGTCATCATGAGAGGCACTTTTTGAGTCACGTATACTGATTAAGTCATGCACATTGATTAAGTCAATCAATCAATGCAATGGTGCTTGGCACATGATAAATGCTTAATAAGTCTTAGCTAACTGAATACAATTTTCTGGACTACATCACCCTCCTTTCCAAACATCTAAATTCTTTTGCGATACAGCAGTCTCTGATCTTCTGTATGATGCTCTCAGCAGAAATTTCATTTCAAGCCACATGTACCAATCTGCATAAGAGTAGGACAGTTTTTTTTAAATCCGTCTGATAAAAGTTGGCAAACTCCATAACTGACTCTCCATATTATGCTATACGTGATCCCTAAACAGTTTCTTTATAATGGTATTCAACAGCTTAGTATTGAGATCCTACCCTTAGAAAAAAATTACTGAATTCATACTAAATTTCTTTGATTTTTCTTTTGGTTGATTCTGTCAGGTAACCTCTATAAAATACAAAATCACCACTGAGATCATTTCAAATTAATGTATCTTCCCCAAATTGTTAGGTTTTTTTTTTGTTTTGTTTTTGTTCAAAATATACTGACTCTAAGAGCAACCAGTAAATGTGAGATTTCATAAGGACTAGGATATTTTTTCTAAAGATGATTTTGGGGAAAAACTTATTGTCTCATATTTGGGCACATAAATAATTAGGAAATAGTTATTAAGTACAAACAGTTTACTCTTCAGCCAACACGTTTATTTATATTGTTTTATATATATATATATATATATATATAT